>NW_025889309.1:0-49364 GCF_002878395.1 Capsicum annuum
ATCCATTTTGTCCTCCCGTAATTAGTAGAAGCCAAGAAAAATGAAGCCTAATTTGAGTTTGAAAGTCAAGGAGAAAGTGTCTAAGTAATTCCATGCCAACGTCATTCGAGTCACGAAGTATCCCACTTGGTTAGCCAACATAGTACCCATGCCAAAGAGTTGGCATTCGAGTTACGAAGTATCCCACTTGTTTAGCCAACATAGTAACCCATGCTAAAGAAAGACAGAAAAATCCAAGTATGTGTGGATTATCGGGATCTTAACAAGGCCAACCCAAAAGATGATTTCTCTCTGCCAAATATTCACATACTCATTGATAATTGTGAGAAGCACAATTGCAATCTTTTGTTGATTGCATCACAGGGTACCACCGGATCCTTATGAATAAGGAAGATGCCGAGAAAACTATATTCATCATACCTTAGGGAGTATATTGTTATCGGGTGATGCCTTTTGGACTCAAGAACGCAGGGACAACTTATATAAGGGCCATGACTACCATTTTTCATGACATGATCCACAAGGAGATTGAAGTTTATGTAGATAATGTCATTATCAAGTTGTGAAAGAGCTCAGATCACTTGGAAGATTTGAAGTTCTTTGATAGGCTAAGACGATATGATCTAAAATTGAATCCTGTAAAGTGTGCATTTGGTGTTTTTGCTGGGAAGCTATTGGGTTTCATCGTGAGTAGGAAAGACATAGAATTGGATCCTTCGAAAATAAAAGCTATCCAAGACTTTCCTCCTTCAAGAAGTCGAAAGGACGTGATGAGTTTTCTAGGTTGACTTAATTACATCAATCGATTTATTGCACAATCTATGGTGATTTGTGAGCCGATATTCAAGTTATTGAGAAAGGATGTCGCTACTAAGTGGACAGAAGATTGCAGCAAGATTTTGACAGAATTAAGGAGTATTTATCTAATCCACCCGTTTTGGTGCCCCCAAAACCTGGAAGGCCATTGTTTCTATATTTGTCTGTGTCAGACAATGCATTTGGATGTGTTTTAAGACAATATGATGAAACTGGGGTATTAGGGAAATATGGGGTATTATATTCTCCCAGCCCCTAATCCATCTTAAACAATGAATTGAACCCCTTCAAAGCACTTTACATCTACTTTTCATCAAATCTCTCTCAAGAAAAACCCTAGTTCAACAAACTTTCTCCCTAAGAAATCCCGATTCCTCCATTAATTCTCCAAGAAACTTCAACAGTAAGAATCCCCAATTCAAGAACTCTAAGAATTTATCTCCAAAGCAACAATAGGAATCTAAGATTCATGTTTTCCATCAAGATCACCAATTAAGGTATGTGGTGTTATGAACAAGGATAATCCTTTCATCATAGTGCCCAAAACTTACCTTAAATTCAGATTTTTCTGAATTTTATATGATTTTTGTAACGCCCCAAAATCTGGTTTTCGGGATGCCACAAGATGCTTCAAACTAGTAGTAGTCCTGAGTTAACCTTGGCTGCCTTTTCTAGATATGAATCTTAAAATTGGAAAAATATAGATGAATAATCATAATATATGCAAAAAACTATTTGAATCTTTTGAGTATATCTGAATCATACTAAATCTCAAAAGTCTGATAAAACAAATGTTGAAAATCTGAATACTAACTCAAAGGTATAAATCTGAATCTAATAGTCCGACAAGCCTCTACTATCTAAACCTAGAGAGTCACTGGGATAGGCCCCAGCTGACTCGACTGTCTGAAATAAGTAAATACATAGTTACTAGTAACTTGGAAATCGAAATAACCAAGCCCTCAAACTATGAGGACTCACCAACTGTAGAGATGTAATAAGATGCTCAAAGATCAGTCACATTACTGAGACTGAGCACCTAAACCTACATTATGAGAAAATGTAGCACATAGACATATATGTGGATCAGTACTTTGATGATGTACTGAGTATATGGGGGTGCATGCAATAAGTAAATAATATCATCACAGTTTAGAAAATCATGCTTGCTAACTGTAAATGACTCACGTAAGCTTGAGTAATCGAAAATCTGGAAGTAAAGCATGAATAATAACACCTGTAATTTAAATCTTGTGAGTCATCACACTTGGTTCTAAAATCTGTAGTTCTATTGTATTTCTCAAATCACATAGGTAAGTGAAGACTGAAAACTTATTCTTTGTATCTAAAGGCTTCAAATCAAACAAAACTATTTAAAAGTAGGGGACATATTTTGGGAGGTTCTTCTAATCGACATATATGCCATGTGAGCATCCATGGTGTCCCATGACTAGCCTCCATAAGGTTAGGGATGTTCTACCCTTCCCATCGAAATAGAACAATCTAATCTGTGTGATCACAATCTGAGTCATCCACATAGAAGTGGAAATAATTTGATAATCTTTACCTACGGTGGCACGTAGTTCTGGGGTATGAAACCATAGTAACTTACCCATCTTGGTGCTAAATACTACTCCCAATGTCATGCTCAAAATCTTAAAAAATCCACTTTAAAATTTACACAAAGGTTTACAGAAAGCCAATTATGCTTTACTTTTCTTTAAATCTCAAGTCTTTTGAAATAAAGTAGATTCTTTATCTGAAATCTGAAAATAATCTAGTCATGGGGTGCTTATAGCATAAAAAATCTTGAAACAATAATCTTTAAATGAGGTCCAATGAACCAAGCATCAATATCATGTTAAAACATATCAAAATTCATACTTGGTAATGTAAACATTCATAAATCATCTGGAAATTACTGCACAAGGCATAGAATATGAATAAAGTCATGTAATTCAACTTCTAAATCATAGGAAATTTCAAGATCTTGCAAATAATGATAATGGATATAAAAACTAACTTGAATCTCATGGAAAATCATATAACTGCAGTAAATTTGTATTTAAAATAAAGTTTTGGGCACAAGGATGAAAGATTTAACATTGTTCAAACCTCACATACCTTAATTTGATGATCTAGAAGCTAAAACTTGAATCTTGGATCTCTATTGTTGTTTTGGAGATGACTTCTTGGAGTTCTTGAATTGGGGTTTTTCAATCTTGAATTGTCTTGGAGGTTTAATGGAAGAATTCTGAGTTTCTTGGAGATGGAGTATGATGAACTAGGGGTTTGCTTTGAGAACTAAGATGAATAAAGTATAAAGTGATTTGAAATTTGACAAATCTTCTATTTTTGGATGGATTGGGGGTTGGGTAATTTACCAAAATGTCCCCTTTAACTTTTAAACAGAACTAGAAAATATAATTTTTCTCGATCTGGGTGGCCACCGCGATGCGCCCAATTGCGGTGGGTCATTGGAAAAAGGACGAGTGGGAATTAGGTTCCCTCCATTACGCGCCACCATTGTGGAGCCCCTAAGTTTCCCATTTCATCCACTGGCACGATGCGCCAGTATCGCGGAGTGACACTGGAAATTACCAAATACGAAATTGGGCCTCTTCGCGATGGGCCAAAATTGCAGGCTGACACTGAAAATTGACAATTATGATTTTACGTTTCTCCACGACGTGCTAAGGACTCAATTCACGGTGTTTTATGAATGGAACTTAAAATAGCCATAACTTTTTACCCGGATATCAGATTTAGGCGAATCTTATATTGTTTGAAAGATAATTCAATTTCCTATATCACGAAGAGTCCAAATCTAAAGAATTTCACAATAAATAAACATCACTTATTCTTAAAGCTACTCCTTGTCATTTTTAGGACGAGTTTAAGCTAGGAAAAATCATGGGGTATTTCAATACCCCCCCCCCCCACCCCCTTGGGAACATTTGTCCTTGAATGTGGCTAGTTAAGCTAAAATTTCTGAGGAATCTAAGGGCATAAGATATCATACACAACTAAAGTAAATTGTGAGCCTTAATCTAAATCATTCTAAGCTTTTGAGTAATCTGTGAGTGCATGAACTTAATGAGGGCAACTATATAGCTGAACATATGATAAGAAAAGAACTAAGTTAAGGAAGAGTAGTACCTTCGGCTAGATCTGAGTTTACGAAAAAGAGGTGAGACTACTTGGATCACATGTCTGCTTTTGCTTCCCAAGTAGCGCACTCAACCGACTGATTCTGCCAAAGAACTTTGACCAAGAGAACTTCTTTGTTCCTTAGTCTACTGATCTGATGGTCTAAAATATCAACTGGAATCTTCTCATACTAAAGGTTGTTCTAAAAATCTGAGCTTTCTAAAGGAACTACAATGGTAGAGTCATTGATACTGTTCTTAAGCATAGAGACGTGGAACAAAGAATGAACAACTAACAAGTATGCGAGCAACTCAAGCTCATAAGATACTTTCCCAACACGACTTAAAATTCTATGAGGGCCAACATACCGTGGACTAAGCTTTCCCTTCTTGCCAAATCTCTTCACCCCTTTAATGGGTGAAATCTTTAGATACACAAACTCACCAACCTCAAACTCGAGGTCCTTTCTTGTTACATCTGTATAGGATTTTTGATGACTCTGGGCTGTTTTCAATCATTCTCTAATCAACTTAACTTTCTCCATAGCCTCAGCATTGCATCAGGCCCAAGCAAAGTGGCCTCACCCACTTCAAACCAACCTATGGGTGATCTATATCTCCTCCCATAGAGAGCCTCAAATGGAGCCATTCAAATGCTAGTTGTTTTTATGAGAGAACTCAATCAATGACAAATATTTATCCCAGCTACCCTTGAAATCAAGAGCATATGCCCTCAATATATCTTCTAATGTCTGAATGGTCCTCTCTGCCTGACCATCTGTTCGCAGATGAAAATCTGAACTAATATGAACTTGGGTACCAAGACCCTTCTGAAAAGCTCTCCAAAATTGATAGGTAAACTAAGTACCCCTATCTCAAATGATACACAAGGGAACTCCATACAATATGAATAACACTCAAATATACAACTTAGCATAATCTTCAGCTGTATAGGACGTGTGAACTGGCAAGAAATGCATTGACTTAGTAAATATATCTACAATAGCCTATATTGAATCATGATGATGATGAGATTGGGGTAAACCAGTCACAAAATCCATATTCACCTCTTTCAACTTCCAAGTAGGAATACTAAACTCTTGCAATATACCACCAGGTCTTTAGTGTTCTACCTTAACCTATTGACAAGTTGCACACTTGGATACAAACTCTGCTATATATCTTTTCATACCACTCCACCAATAGATTTCCCATAAGTCACGATGCATCTTTGTAGCACCTGGATAAATAGAATACCGCACACCATGGCACACACAATCTACTTTGGTAACTCAACACACCATCTCTCCCTTGAGAGAAAACCTCTACATTTTGGTCTTTAATTGACTCTTTTAGTTTGACAAAACTAGAATCCATTTCTTGCTTTTCCTTCACTTCTGAAACTAGGGAAGATTCGGAACTACTCTTAACCTAAACATTACCCTCAGCTGAACCAATCAACCTAACATCCAATATAGCCAAATGATGAACTTCTCGAGCTAACTCTTTCTTATCATTCTCAACATGAGCAACACTGCCCATAGACAACCTACTAAGGGCGTCTGCCACTATATTGGCCTTGCTCGGATGGTACAATATACTCATATCATAGTCTTTCAGCAACTCTAACCACCTTTTCTGATGGAGATTCAACTTCCTCTGAGTAAAAACATACTACAAGCTTTTGAGGTCTGTGAATACATCAACATGAACACCATATAGATAGTGTCTACATATCTTCAAAGCAAATAACACAGCAGCTAATTCCAGATCATGGGTTGGGTAATTCTTTTCATGAGGCTTCAATTGTCTAGAGGCATAGACTAAGACCTTACCTCTCTACATCAACACACAACTCAAACCAACTCTAAAGGCATCATAATACACCATAAAATTATTTGTACCATTAGGTAATGCTAACACTGGGGCTAAAGTGAGTCGAGTCTTCAACTCCTGAAAACTCTTCTTATAGGAATCTGACCAATGGAACTTAACTTTTTTATGGGTCAGTCTAGACATAGGGGATGCGATAGAAGAGAAACCTTCAACAAAACAATGATAATAACTCTCTAGACCTAAGAAACTCCTAAGTCTGATAGAGAGATAGGTCTAGGCTAATTTCTTATGGCTTTTATCTTTTGGGGATTAACTTTAATGCCATCAGCAGAAACAATATGATCGATAAAGGATATTTACCTTAGCCAAAATTCACACTTGATGAATTTGGCAAACAATTGATGCTCTCTAAGAGTTTGCAAGACAATTCTAAGGTGGTCTGCATGGTCATCCTCACTACGGGAGTATACAAGGATATCATCTATGAACACTATGACACACATGTCTAGATATTATTTGAACACTTAATTCATGAGGTCCACGAATGCTGTTGGAGCATTGGTTAGCCCAAAAGACATGACTAGAAACTCAAAATAACCATACGGGTTCTAAAGGCAATCTTTGAAATATCACATTCCCTTAATCTAAGTTGATAATAGCCGGATCTAAGGTTTATCTTTGAGAAATAACTTGCACCTTCGAGTTGGTCAAATAAATCATCAATTCTAGGAAGGGGATATTTGTTCTTGTTTGTGACCTTATTTAACTGATGATAGTCAATTCACATTTGCAAAGAACCATCTTTCTTTCTTTGAGTTTCTCCTTCAACTCCTTAAGCTCTGCGGAGCCATACGATATGGAGGAATAGAAATAGGCTATGTATCTAGGAGAAGGTCAATACCAAATTCTATCTCTCTATCAGGAGGTACCCTTGGGAGATCTTGTGGAAAAACATCTAGAAACTAAATGACCACTTAGATAGATTGAATTGTTGGAGACTTAGACTTAGTGTCTTTAACTCAAACTAGATGATAAATGCAACCTTTGGATATCAACTTTCTGGACTTAAGATAGGATATGAAATGACTCTTGGGAGACATTAAATTATCAGACCACTAAAAGATTGGCTCATCTGGAAATTAAAATTTCAGCACTCGAGTGCAACAATCGATAGAAGCATAATAGAAATGGAGCCAATCCATACTAAGAATAAGATCAAAATCAACCATGTCTAACTCTATCAGGTCTGCTAATATAAATTTATGAAGAACAGTGATAGGACACTTTTTATAAATTTGTTTGGCAACAACTAACTCATCTACTGGAGTAGACACCAAAAAGTTCCCTCGTAGTTTGAGTCTTTAGAGTGTGTTAAGTGAAGTGTGATTCTAGCCCTAAAAGGTTAAGGAGTGACTGCCAAAGTGATTAAGTTTTTTAACCTTTTTGAATTTTCCTAAAAATAACTTTTTATCATTTCGGAAAATGAATTATCTTTACAATGATAACCATTTCATCAAAATCCATCATCAGAAGAGAAACATATTGCCGTTTTATAAAAAGCAGTAAAATCGCCCAGGTGTGATGGAGAGGGACAATGAACAATCGAGCATGCAATGGACCATCGCCCAAACCATCATAGAGGAGGCAGTGATAACTTATTCTGGTTAGGAACAATGGTAAGGTCGACGGACCATCAATCCAGTGATGGACCATCGACCCAGCCATCGCAGGAAAGGCAGAAAGTCCAAATCTAGCCCATGTGTGATGGTCAGGACTGATGGACTGTCGACCCAGTGATAGACCATCGCAACCCACCCTTTAAGTCATCTTTAAAAAGGACCTTTTATATCCTTTTCCACCCCTTTAACGCTCAGATATATCAAGAACAAAGCTGAGCGCTTTATTATTCATCCAAATAACTCAAATATAGGGTTTATCCTTCAAGAATAAGAACAAATTCCTTCTCCAAGAACTACAAGATCCCACCATAGGTTTTACAAATTGAGTTAAGATTTAAGGTTCCCTAGTCAAAGGCTTTAGAAACCCTCTCTTAAGAGCAAGAAGAAGAGTCTCAAACAAGTTTATGCATCCAAGTCATAAATTAAGGTATGTGGGGTTTGAACAAGAACACTTCTTTCATCCTTGTGCCCAAAAATTATTTTAATTATAAGAATAAATGACTTTATATGTTTTTTTTATGAAGTTGAAGTATGGGATTATACCCTATGTTGTTACTCCTTGATATTTTAATAGTTCCAATGTTCTAGAAATTGAAGTACATGAGTATGTTTAGATTTTAAGGTAAAATGTTGAAAATTCCATATTTTCTATATGTTTTATGAATCTTTATGACATCTAGTATGCACTTTGATGAGTATTAACTTGAGGTTTGATTATGGGTCATTAAGACCTACTTGAGATTTGAAATTTTATGTACTTTTGTGCTATATGCACCCATGAATTGAGTACTTTGATATTATTGAGAAAGATTTGGAATTTTGGTCATAGTAGAGTTGAAATCCACATTGAGTATGATTTAATGCAACTAGAAATATGTTTTGGTCTTCATTATGGAACCTTGAGTTATTTTGAGGTGGATTTCCTAAGATTTATGATCTGAGTATAGGAGTAGTATTTAGCACCAAGTTAGGTATGATTCCAAGGTTTCATACCCCAGAACTACGTGCCACCATAGATTTGAGATTTATAGGCCCAAGGCTGAGATAGTGATCACTAAATATAAGGTTCTATTACGATAGGAATAATAGATTAGCTCTTCCCAATTTGGGCAAGATGTTGGACTCCATGTAGCTCATGTGGTTTGTGTTGGTTAGAAAAAACTCCCGTGTTCCAAGTGTCGAGGGTCTAAAGAAGTTCTATAGTTCCCAAGTGCTAAAAGTTCTAAGTCCTTAAGTTTTAAAGAAGTTTTACTTTCCATGAGATAAAAGTATGAATTTGAAAGTATTAGTTAAAGCTTCCTTTAGCCTTCAAATACTAAAATAAGAGGAGAGTATAGATTTTAAAGTTAATTATAATGACTCACGAGATTTGTGTTACATGTTTCACTGTTCATGATTCATGAGTTTTACATTTTAGACTTATTCAAGATATGTGAGTCATTCCTATTTGCATGCATGATCTTACTAAAGAGTATTGATATTATTTTATGTAAAAGCATACACCCCCATGTACTCAGTACATTCCTAAAGTGCTGATCCACATATACGTCTGTGTGCTACATTGTATTATAATGTATGTTTAGGTGCTCAGACTTAGCGGTGACCATGATTTCTGAGTGCCTTTAATTATATTCCATTGTTGGTGAGTCCTCATGGTTCGAGGACTTATATTTGTAGCTTTCCCATTTTCATAGTGTTTTGAGTTTTACTTTCAGATCATTGCAAGTCAGTTGGGGGTCTGCCCCAATGGCTCTCCAGTTGAGTAGTAGAGGCTTTGTCAGACTAGATTGTGAGTTGAAGTTGTGTTCTAGACTATTAGTATTTTTGCCCTCCAGATATTGTTTTAGTTATTATGGATTACAGTTGGCATAGTAAGGCATCATTGTTTAGCTTATTTATCCTAATGTAGGTGTTACAAGTAGTAATAGGCTCAAATAGTTAGCTTAGGGCTACTTGTAGACTTAAGTAGCGTGTGACATCTCGGGATAAGATTTCGAGGTGTTAGAAACTTGGTATCAAAGAGTAAGGTTTAAGAAGTCTTAGGGAGTTTGACAAGCCGCGTTAAGTAGAGTCTTGATCATCGGTGTGTAGCACGCCATGTGTATGAGCAAAAGGCTACAAGAAGTTTTAGGAAAAAGTTATTTATTTCTTTTAGATTCTGTCATGCCTACAATTGTCCCTTTCAACTTATAATTTTTGCTATCTTATTTTATAAAATTCTTCCCCGAAGAGCAAACGCCCGTATAAACAATAATTAACAACCTCAGCCAGTTGATCTCTTGAATGAGACTATGTCTCATACTTAGTTTTGGGTGGCCTTTCAGGCGTTAGCCCAAGCAGTCATAGTAAATGTTCAAGCTAATAACTAGGCCATAGTTCCTAATTAGCAATGAGGTGATTTAGATGCTTCTAGATTTTATGATTTTATGCAGATAAATCCGCTAGAGTTTTATGGGTCTAGAGATTAGGATGCTGCCCTTATGACTTGGTAGGTATTCCAAGGTACATTCTTGGACAAGTTCTTCCTGCTTGAGATGAGGGAATCGAAGATTAAGGAGTTCATGAACTTTAGATAGGGTTCCATGATTGTTAAGGAATACTTCCTTAAGTTCAATCAGTTGGCGAAGTATGCTACTGATTTGATGGCTAACACCCAAACTAGTATGAGAAAGTTTATGACAGGTATGAATGATTTGGTGCTGAAAGAGTGTAGGAACGCTATGCTTAATTGGGATATGGATCTATGTAAATTGATGATTCATGCATAACAGATAGAGGTAGACAAGATAAAAAAGAGAGATAGAGTGAGGGGTAACAAGAGGGCTAGATTCGAGTAGCATTAGTATAGTCAGGCTAGGTCCCATGGAGGAAACCGCCCATAGTTCTAGAGACATTCGTCTATGCCAGCACTTTTATTAGCTAGTGCTGCCATGCCTAGAGGTAGGCAGGAGCAAGGGAACAGGTCTTCTATGTCCCGATCCCAAAATAGTGTAAGTAAAAGACCTCACTATCCTCCATGTACCAAGTATGGTAGGGACTATCCCAATGAGTGCTTAGTGGACCAGAGGGTTTTTTTTGGTTATGGTAAGCTGGGACACAGACTTAGAGAGTGTCTGCATGCTAGGCAAGGAAAAAGAGACACCTGACTTCAGACATAGACTACTAGTGCACCAACTCCTATTGCCCATCCCACTCCTACTCAGGGCACTTTATCTAGCACTGCTGGTGGTCAGTGCCAGAATAGATTCTATGCTCTACCACCCCGTCAGGAGTAGGAGGACTGTTCTGATGTTGTCACTGGTATGTTCCACATATTCCACTTTGATGTTTATGTGTTGTTGGACCCCGATTTAAGTTTTTCTTATGTTTCCCTAATTGTTGCTATGAATTTTGATAAGAGTCCCAAAAGGATTCTTGAGCTTTTCCTAGTTTCTACTCCAGTAGGGGAGTCAGTTGTTGGTAAGCAAGTGTATAGAAATTGTCCTGTTACTATCCTTCATAGAGTCACGTTTGCTGATTTGATAGAGTTAGACATGGTGGATTTTGACCTTATTTTTGGTATGGATTGACTTTACTCTTGTTATGCATCTATAGACTGTCGTACCAGTGTGGTTAAGTTTTAGTTTCCTGATAAACCAATTTTTGAGTGGTTCGAGAGTAAGTATTTCCCAAGAGTCATTTTATCTACTATCTCAAAGCCAAAAAGCTAATATCCAAAGGTTGCATATATCACCTAGATAGAGTTAAAGATACTAAGTCTGAGGCTCTAACTATTCATTCAGTCAGCATTGTTAATGAGTTTCTTAATGTTTTTCTAATAGATCTCCCCAGGGATACCTCTCGGTAGAGAGATAGAATTTAGGATTTACCTTCTTCCTGATGCTCAGCCTATTTAAATACCTCCCTAACATATGGCACTTGTAGAGCTTAAGGAGTTGAAAGAGAAACTCAAAGATCTTTTAGATAAAGGTTTCATAAGTCCTAGTGCCTCTCCTTGGGGTGCACCAGTCCTGTTCATGCAACAGAAGATGGTTTTTTGCATATGTACATTGACTATCATCATCTTAACAAGGTCACAATTAAGAATAAGTACCCTCTTTATAGAATTGATGACCTTTTTGATTAGTTTCAAGGTGCAAGTTATTTCTCTAAGATAAACCTTAGATCCGGCTATCATCAACTTAAAGTAAGAGAGTGTGATTCCCAAAGATAGCCTTTCAAACCCGTTGTGGTCCCTTTGAGTTTCTAGTTATGTCTTTTGGGCTAACCAAATCTCCAACATCTTTCATGGACCTCATGAATTGAGTGTTTAGACAATATCTTGATATGTTTGTCATTGTGTTCATAGATGATATCCTTGTATACTCCCATATTGAGAATGACCATGCGGAACATCTTAGAATCATCCTGCAAACTCTTAGAGATCATCAGCTATTCGCCAAATTTAGGAAGTTTGAATTTTGGCTAAGGTCAGTAGCCTTTATGGGTCATATTATTTCAGCCAAAGGCATTAGAGTTGATTCCCAGAAGACAGAAGCTATAAGAAATTGTCCTAGAACTATCTCTCCGTCTGACATTAGGAGTTTCTTGGGTCTAGCTAGCTATTACCACCATTTTGTTGAAGGTTTCTCTTATATTGCATCCCCCATGACCCGATTGACCCAAAAGAAAGTTAAGTTCTAGTGGTCAGTTTCTCGTGAGAAGAGTTTTTAGGAGTTGAAGACTTGACTTACTTCAGCCCCTGTGTTGACTTTGGCTGATGGTATAGATGGTTTTATGGTGCATTATGATACCTCTAGAGTTGGTTTGGGGTATGTGTTGATGCAGAGAGGAAAGGTTATAGCCTATGCGTTTAGACAGTTGAAGCCGCATGAAAAGAACTACCCAACCCATGATCTTGAATTAGCTGTTGTGGTCTTTGCTTTGTAAATATGGAGACACTATCTATATGGTATTTATATTGATGTGTTTACTGATCATAAGAGACTGCTGTATGGGTTTACTCAGAAGAAGTTTAATATTAGACAGATGAGGTAGTTAGAGTTGCTAAAGGATTATGATATGAGTGTGCTGTATCATCTAGGCAAGGACAATGTAGTGGCAGATGCCCTTAGTAGGTTTCTATGGGTAGTGTCACTCATGTTGAGGAAGGTAAAAAAGATTTAGTTCATGATGTGAATCATTTGGCTTGACTGGGTGTTAGGTTGCTTGATGTAGCTTAGAGGAGTATCTTGGTGCAGAGTATTTTTGAATCCTCTTTTGTTTCAGAAATAAAAGAGAAACAAGACAGGGATCCTAGTTTAGTCAGACTAAAAGAGTTAGTTAAGAACCAAATGTTAGAGGTTTCTCCCAAGGGGGATATGGCGTGTTGAAATTGTAGGGTAGATTTTGTATTTCATGTGTTGATGGTCTGAGGAAGAGGATAATAGCTGAGGAGCATGGTGCGCGGTATTCCATTCATCTCGATGCTACCAAGATATACCGCGACTTATGGGAAATCTATTGTGAAGTGGTATAAATAAGGATATAGCTAAGTTTGTAGTGAAGTGTGAAACATGCCAACAGGTTATGCTAGAGCACAAAAGACCTGGTGGTGTGATGCAAAAGTTTGGTATATCCACTTAGAAGTGGGAAAAGGTGAATATGGATTTTGTGATTGGTTTACCTCTTTTGCGTTGTCGTCATGATTCTATTTGGGTTGTTGTAGGTAAGTTGACTAAGTCCACATATTTTATGCCAGTGTATACATCTTATACAGCTGAGGATTATGCTAGATTCTATATCTAGGAGTTAGTCAGGTTGCATGGAGTCCTCTTGTCTATCATTTCGGATAGGGGTACTCAATTCACTTCATAGTTTTAGAGAGCTTTTCAAAAGGGTCTTGGTTTGGGTGGTACCCAAGTTCACCTGAGTTTTACTTTTCATCCACAGAAAGATGGTCAAGATGAGAGGACCATCCAGACTATGGAGGATATATTGAGAGCAGGTGCTCTTGACTTCAAAGGTAGTTGGGATCAGCACTTACTATTGATTGAGTTTGCCTATAACAATAGTTACCATGCTAGCATCAGGATGGCACTATTTCAGGCCTTGTATGAAAGGAGATGTAGATCACTCATAGGTTGGTTTGAAGTAGGTAAAGCTACTTTGGTTAGACCTGATGCAGTATTTGAGGCTATAGAGAAGGTGAAGTTGATTAGAGAAAGGTTGAAAATAGCTCAGAGCCGTAAAAAATCATACGCCAATGTGAGTAGAAGGGATCTTGTGTTTGAGGTGGGTGACTTTGTGTACTTGAATATTTCACCCATAAAAAGGGTGAAGAGGTTTGGCAAAAAAGGGAAGCTTAGTCCCCGTTATGTTGGCCCTTATATAGTTTTGAGTCGTGTTGGGAAATTAGCCTATGAGATTGAGTTGCCTATAGAATTGTCAGCTATCCATCCTATTTTTCATGTCTCCATGCTTAAGAAGCATATTAGTGACTCCGTTATAGTGGATCCTTCGAAGAGTGCTGATATTCAGAATAGTCTTTCATTTGATGAGATTCCTGTTGAGATCCTAGATTTCCATATCCGTAGACTGAGGAACAAAGAGTTTCCCTTGGTCAAAGTTTTGTGACGAAACCAGTCAGTTGAGGGCACTACTTAGGAGGCAGAAGCAGACATGCGAGCCAAGTACCCGCACCTCTTCTCCATGAGTTCATATCAAGCAGAAGGTATTACTCTTCCTTAATTCAACCCTTCTAATCTAAAGTTCAGCTATGTATCTATTCTTACATGAGTTTTAGTAATTTCTGAAGTATTCAAGAGTTTAAAAAGATATGGAACCCGCTTAGCAAATTGCTTCAGCTATGTGTACTCAGTTTTCTCTGTGTTATTAGCCTAACTAGTGACATTCGAGGATGAATATTTCCAAGAGGGAGACATTGTAAGACCCCACAAAGTTCCCTCGTAGTGTGAGCCTTTAAAGTGTGTCAAGTGAAGTGTAATTCTAGCCCTAAAAGATTAAGAAGTTACTTCTAATGTAATTAAGTGATTTAACCTTGTTGAATTTTCCTAAAAATGACCTTTTATCGTGTGGGAAGTTGAATTATCTTTCCAATGATACCCATTTAATCCAAATTCGTCATCAGAAGTGAATGATATGGCCATTTTACAGAAAGCAATAAAATTGCCCAGTTGCAATGGAGAGGGCCGACGGACCATCGAGCTTGCGATGGAACATCACCCAAACCATTGCAGAGGAGGCAGTGAGACCTCATTTTGGTTATCTGTAATGGTAAGGCCGATAGATCATTGATACAATGATGAATCGTCGACCCAACCATCGCAAGCAAGGAAAAAAGTCTAAATCTAGCCAAGGTGCGACGGTCAGGACCAATCGATAGTCGACCCAGCGATGGACCATCGCACCCCACCATCGCATATCCCGTCTAGTGATTTTAAGTTATCTTTAAAAAGGACTTTTTGATCTTCTCCCACTATTTTAACACTCAGGTATATCCAGATAAAGCCGAGGGCTTTATTATTCATCCAAACATCTCAAAGCTAGGGTTTCTCTCTCAAGAACAAGAACAAATTCCTTCTCCAAGAACTACAAGATCCCACCATCGGTTTTACAGATTGAGTTAAGATTTAAGGTTACCAAGTCAAAGGCTTCAATAACCCTATCTGAAGAGTAAGAAGAAGAGTCTCAAACAATTTTGTTCATCTAAGTCATAATCTAAGGTATGTGGGGTTTGAACAAGGACACTTCTTTCGTCCTTGTGCCCACAAGTTGTTTTAATTACGAGAATATATGATTTTCTATGTTTTCTTATGAAATTAAAGTATGGGATTATACCCTATGTTGTTACTCCTTGAGATTTTTATAGTTCCAATGTTCTAGAAATTGAAGCACATGAGTATGTTGAGATTTTAAGGCAAAATGTTGAAAATTCTAGATTTTCTATATGATTTATGAATCTTTATGACATCTAGTTTGCACTTTGATGAGTCTTAACATGAGATTTGATTTTGGGTCACTAAGCCCTTCTTGAGATTTGCAATTTTATGAACGTTAGTGCTATATGCACCCATAAATTGAGTACTTTGATATTATTGAGAAAGATTTGGCCTTTTGGTCATATTAGTGTTGAAATCCACATTGAGTATGATTTAAACCAAATAGAAATATGATTTGGTCTTCATTTTAGACCATTGAGTTATTTTGAGATGGATTTTCTAAGAGTTCTGAGCTGAGTATGGGAGTAGTACTTAGCACCGAGTTAGGTATGATTCTAAGGTCTAATACTCCAGAACTACGTGGCACCATAGGTTTGAGATTTATGGGCGCAAGGCCGAGATAGTGATCACTAAAGATGAGGTTCTACTGTGATGGAAGGATAGAATAGCTCTCTCTAATTTGGGCAAGACGTTGGACCCCATGTAGGTTACATGGTTTATGTCGGTTAGAAGAAACTGCCGAGTGCTAAGTGTCCCGGGTCTAAAGGAGTTCTAGAGTTCCCAAGTGCTAAAAGTTCATAAAAGTTTCGAGTCCTTAAGTTTTAAAGAAGTTTTACTCTCCATGAGAAAAAAGCATGAGTTTGAAAGTATTAGTTAAAGATTCCTTTAGCCTTCAAATACTGAGAATAAGAGGAGAGTATAGATTTTAAAGTTAAGTATAATGACTTACGATATTTGTGTTATATGCTTCACTGTTCATGAATCATGAGTTTTACATTTTAGACTGATTCAAGATATGTGAGTCATTCCTATTTGCATGCATAATCTGACTAAAGAGTATTGATATTGTTTTATGTAAATCCATACACCCCTATATACTCAGTACATTCCCAAAGTGTTGATCCGCATATTTGTCTGTGTGCTACATTGTCTTATAATATAGGTTTAGGTGCTTACTCTTAGCAGTGACCACGATTTTCGAGTTTCTTTGCTTACATTCCATAGTTGGTGAGTCCTCATAGTTTGAGGACCTATATTTGCAGCTTTCCCATTTTCATAGTGTTTTGATTTTTACTTTTAGATCATTGTGAGTCAGTTGGGGGTCTGTCCCAATGGCTCTCCAGTTGAGTAGTAGAGGCTTTGTCAGACTAGATTGTCAGTTGAAGTTATGTTCTAGACTATCAGTATTTTTCCTATCCATACATTATTTCTAGTTATTTTGGATTATAGTTGGAACAGTAAGGCATCATTGTTTAGCTTATTTATCCTAAAGTAGTTGTTAGAAGTAGTAATAGGCTCAAAGGGTTAGCTTAGAGCTACTTGTAACCTTAAGCACTGTGTGTCTTCTCGGGATGAGATTTTGAGGCGTTACAGTTCAAGGATCTTTTCAGAACATACCTCAAAATTCAAAAATAATTAATGAGGTCACATAAGGGAAACTCGACCCAGGGCCTAACAACACATAAACATCAAGATGAAAGACACAAGGCATGCCAGTACCAACATCAGGTGAATATTCTTGCTCCTGGTGGGATAGCAACGCATAAAACTAATTATGGCATTGACCACCACAGGTACTAGATGATGCACCCTGAGGAGGAGCTGGTGCACTATTTGCCTGAGTCGAGAGATGAATATCTCTATTTCCCTGCCTAGCATGCGGGAACTCTTTCTGTGACCCTCGTGGCCACAACTATAATAATCTTTCTGAACCCACAAAAATTTACCTGCATGATTATTACCATGATTAGCACATGGGGATTGATTAGGCTTATTACTCACACTATTATGAGAATTTGACATAGAAGACTTACTGTAATACCCTGTACTTCTATCTATCTTTAAATCATCCAAAGTATGTTAGAAACTTACTTTGAAAGATGAATCCACTTTTATATACTTGGCATTTTTTTTAATATTTTCACTTTTTGTCATATGGAAAATTGAATTAGCTTTCCAACAATACCAATTTCGTCCAAATTCGGTATCGGGGGTAGAAAGTTATGGCTGTTTTATAGAAAATAGTCAAAACCTCCCTAGGTACGATGGTGAAGGTCAACGGACTATCGAGCTAGCAATGGACCATCACCCAAGTCGTCGCAGATGAGGCAGTGAGATCACCTTCTGCCTAAGGGAGACGGCTCAGGCTGACGGACCATTAAGATAGCGATGGACCACTGCCCAAGCCATTGTGGCAGAGGCAGTGAACCTTTATTATGCCTAGGTACGACGATCAGGACCGATGGACTGTCGAAACAGCATTGGACCCTCTCACCCACCATCGCATAGTTTGTTCAGTTATTTTAAAGTCATTTTTAAAGGGGTATTTGGGTCTTTTCCACTTATTTTAACCTTTAATTATATCAGATCTGGGCTCATAAGATCATTATCCATCTACAACATCAAATTGGGGTTTTCTCTCAAAGATAATCCCCAAGAAGAAGAAACCCTAGGTGTTTAATTTCAAGTCAAGAATTCAAGTTTTTCTCCATCAATCTTTAAGAAATCATCCATCCAGGTATGTAACGTGTTAATTCATGAGTCCCTTTCACCCATGAAGCTCAAGACTCTCTTTTTAAAATCCAAGATTTGTTTATTTATGAATGTTCATGATTTAAATTGTATTGAAATTCATATTCATGATATTCTGGGGTTTTGATTCATGTTTGAAATTACATATTCTAATGATTAACCCTAGGATATGGTGATTTTTTTAATAATCATGATAAACCCTTAAATTTACACATTGATTGATGTATCTATGATTATTAGATTTTTTGATGATTGTATAACCAAAGCATGCTCCTCCATGTGTTCGATTAAATGCCTATGTGAAGGAAAAGTGCCATACTAGTATAATAATATGAAATCCCCATTGATGTACAAGTTCATGCATGTCAAGGGTTTGATGAAATGTCTTAGTCAATGAGTAATGGATATATGTGTGGCTATTGTGGTGCTTTAGAACTTTTACATGATGAATTCTCCAACTTATTATATTATGGATTGTTGATGTGGTCATGTATTCAAGAAAGTAATGCTTTGTCAGTTTCTTTCCATCGACTCCTGGGGGTACTTGTACCCAAAAATTTAGCTTTGTGCCTAGAATCAGTGTCATGTTTTCAAGATGCTCTCAGTCAAGCCATGATACATAGACTTCAGTCAGTCTCATGACTCAAGAAAACTCAATAATCTCAGTAGTATTCCGTTAGTCAACAGAACTCAGTTAACTCACTCCAGTAAGTTTAGTTAATCATGTTCAGTGTCTATCCAGATGGGAGTAGAAATTATCACCGAGCGAACCCAAGGATGGGAACCCACCTGTTATATGAAGGTGTAATTCTTAGACATAATCCTTGCATTCCAGAACTACATAGCAAACGTAAGTTGAGACATCATAGCCTATTATATGAGGGTAGATGAGGTGGCTTAACCTGTTATATGTGGGTTCCCACTATTCTCACCAAAGTCACCTGTTACATAAGGTTTACTCAGAAATTGTCCTTACTAGTGGCGTGGTATTGATAGATTGGACCACAACTCAGCTATATTGCGTTATTTGGGGTATGTTGGTTAGATGACTATTCCCACAATTTCAGTTACAAAATCAAGAATGTCAGATACAGTCATTCAGTCTCAGTAATAGAACTCAGATAGTTCTACAGAATTTAGGACTGCCAGATATAGTCAACTCAGAACAACACAAAACTCATTTAGTTCCATCAGAACCTAGGCTTTCAGATTCAGCCACTCCAAATTTGTTATTTCAGCTATTTAGTAACCATTATCTCATGTTATCAGTATTCTGGTTTAGTAATCATGTTATCATTGAACACAATTATAGTTATTATGTATTCATGCATACATTCTGACGTTCATGTTATCCATTCAGTTAGTATAGTTCATGCATGTGAACCTTTTGCATTCAGCCTACCTCACATGCATACCAGTATATTCAAACATACTGACGTATTTGTGCTATGGTGTTTTATACTATAGGGTCAGAAGCACGAGCCCCAGAGCATTAGTAGCATTCCAGTCTCAACAGTTAGAGTTAGCAGTGATTCCTCATCCTTCGAGGACATGAACATTACCTTATTATCTCATTAATTAATTTATTTTAGTAGTTGGAGTTAGTTTGGGACATGTCCTATCAACTCCTTATTCAGATAGTTTAGAGGCTTTCAAATTAGCATGTTCAATTAGTTATTTCATTTATTTTGGTATTGATATACTAAATCTTCAAATGTTATGTTTTATTAGATCTTTGAACCTTATGGATTTTCATTCTTTCTTTTCGTATTTATATAGTATATTATGCAGTGTATAGGTACAAATATTACTTATGGGTTAGCTTATGGTCCTTTGGGGTCATGAGCCCCGTGTGGTATTCTGGGTACTAATTTAGGGCGTTACAAACTTGGTATCAGAGACTAAGGTTCAATAGAGTCCTAGGAAGTCTAAAAGCCGCATCTAGTAGAGTCTTGTACATGGGTGTGTTGCACGCCATATTTATGTACAAGAGGCTATAAGATGTTTTAGAAATAGTTTCCCTTCTTTTAGTATTCATGTCCTGCCAGTGAGTATAATCTCAAGATAATCTCTCAATCTAATCTATTTTTCCCTTTCTTCAATAGATAATGCCTCCTAAAATAAGAAATAGGAATCAGTCAGCCCCTCAGCTCGAAGATCCATTAGGTGAACATATTTCTCATGTAGAGTTCAGAGTTGCATTCACTACTTTTTCTCAGTTAGTTGCTGCTTAGAATGAATGACCAGCTATCATTCCAGCCAAACCAGTGGCCAATTCCGTTGTAACCAAGATTTGAGACTTCACCTAAATGAATCCTCAATCCTTTTTTGCGTCTAAATCAGATGAGGACCCTCAAGAATTTTCTTGATCATGTTTATAAGGTTATGTATATCATGGGGGTTACTTCTAGTGAGAGTACAGAGTTAGCTGCATATCTGTTGTAGGATATTTCTCATACTTCGTACAAATATTGAAAGTCAGAAAGGGCTATAGATGCAGGGCCTATTGAGTAAGAGGAGTTTTCTACTACATTCTTAGATAGATTCTTTTCCCTAAATTTGAGAGAAGCTAAACTGTTAGAATTTATCAACCTCAGGAAAGGCAAAATAACGGTGAAAGAGTATTCTCGTAAGTTTACTAAATTATCCAGATATGCTCCAAATGTGGTTCTAGATAGCAGGGATAAGATAAGTAAGTTTGTTTCTGGGGTAAATGATAGTGTAGTTAATAAGTATAGGTCCGCGATGTTGAATAGTGACATAAACATAGCAAGGCTTATGACCCATGCTCATCAGATAAAAGAGAAAAAGATTAAGATGAGGGTGAAGCAGAATAATAAGGAAAAGACAGGTAGTTTCAACTTTGCTCAGCCCAAATCAGAAAGAGGAAACCGTTATCAATTTCGTCCTAAGTCACCAGTTCCAGCTCTTTCTTTAGCTAGTGATCCATCTCCTAGATTCAGAGATGGAAACAAAGATAGAGTGTCAGGCTCTAACTCTCAGGGCATTGTTAGCAGTACCCGCACCTATTCTCTTTACCAAACTTTTGGCAAGCACCATCAGGTTAATTGCAGAGCTGGTAGTGGTATTTGTTTTGGATGTAGAAAGCCAGGTCACAAAGTCAGAGACTGTCCTTAGCCAGGTACTCAGGGGCAGCAGAACTGTTCCTCAGCTCAGTCTAGTCACCCAAACCAGCAGGGTGCCACCTCCAGTGCTACTAGTGGGCAATGCCCAAATTGACTTTATGCTCTCCAGTCCCGACAAGATCAAGAATATTCTCCTGATGTGGTTACTGGTACGTTATATATCTTTTATATGCATGTTTACGCTCTGCTAGATCTAGGATCTTTTTTATCTTTTTTAGTCCCTATATAGCAGTCCCAAAATTCTAGCATAACCCTTTTTAGTATCTACCATAGTGGAAAAAACTATCATAGACCGATAGGTATACAGGAACTATCCGATTATGATATTTCAGAAAGTCACCTTAGCTGATTTAGTCGAATTAGAGATGACTGATTTTGATGTCATTCTCGACATGGATTGGCTTCATTACTGCTATTCCACAGTCGATTGCAAAAATAAAATAGTCTACTTTTAGTTTCTAATTGAACCTGTCTATGAGTGGAGGGGTAACATTCGTCTTTTAAAGGTCAACTTGTTTCCTACCATTGGGGAAAATGATATATAAAGAATGTGTCTATCATCTTGTTTAAGTTAAGGACACTAGTTTTGAAACTCTCAGTCTTGAATCAGTCCCAGTCGTGAATGAATATTTAAATGTCCTTCCCAAAGATCATTCAGGAATTCCTCCTAAAAGGGAAATAAACTTCAGCATTGATCTTCTTCCACATACTCAACCTATGTCTATTTCTCCATACATAATGTCACCAGCCGAACTCATAGAATTGAAGGAGCACTTAAAAGATCTCTTAGATAAGGGATTCATCAGGCCCAATGTGTCCCCATAGGGCGCACCAATATTATTTATGCACAAGAATGATAGTTCTCTCAGAATGTGTATAGACTGCCGTCAGCTCAACAAAGTCATAGTCAAGAACAAGTATCCACTTCCCAGAATCGATAACTTATTTGACCAACTGTAGGGTGCCAGTTATTTCTCTAAGTAGACCTTAGATCAGACTATCATCAGCTCAGAGTTAGAGAATGTGACATTTCAAAAATAGCCTTTCATAATCGGTATGGTCACTTTGAATTCTTAGTTATGTCCTTTGTCCTTACCACTTCCCTAACATTTTCATGGACTTGATGAACCATGTGTTCAAGCAGTACTTGGACATGTTCATCATATTCTTCATAGATGATATTCTGGTCTATTCCCACAGTGAGCGTGATCATGCAGACCAACTCATAATTGTACTTCAGACTCTCAGAGATCATTAACTATTCACCAAATGTAGTAAGTGAAAATTTTGACTAAGGTCAGTAGCATTTCTTGGTGATATCATTTTCGGTGGTGGCATTAGAGTTGATCCTTAAAAGACTGGAGAAGTAAGAAATTGTCTTCACCCTATATCTCCATCAGATATCAGGAGTTTCTTGTGTTTGCCTGGCTATTACAGATGGTTTGTTGAGGGATTTTCTTGTATTGAATCCTCTATGTACAGATTGACTTAGAACAAATCAAGTTTCAGTGGTCAGATCCTTATGAGAAGAGTTTTTAGGAGTTGAATACTCGACTCACCTCAACTCCAGTCTTAGCTCTTCAGGATGGTCCAGATAGGTTTTTAGTGCATTGTGATGAATCCAGAGTAGGTTTGGGTTATGTCCTCATGCAGCATGGAAAGTTCATAGCCTATGCCTTCAGGAAACTTAAGCCCCATGAAAAGAATTACCCTACTCATGATCTTGAGTTAATAGCCGTAGTTTTTGCCTTAAAGATTTGGAGGCATTATCTATATGGTGTTCATGTAGATGTGTTCACAGATCATAAGATCCTTCATAATGTCTTTCCTCAAAAAGATCTCAATCATCATCTGAGAAGGTGGTTTGATCTTATGAAAGATTATGATATGAGTGTCCTTTATCATCCGGGCAAGGCCAATGTTATGGCCAATGCTCTCAATAGACTATCTATGTGTAGTGTTGTTCATGTTGAGGAAATTAAGAAAAAGTTAGCTTAGGAAATCCATCAGGTTACCAAACTAGGAGTTCGCTTAGTAGATACAGAGGAGGGTAACATATGGGTTCAGGGTAATTCAAAATCATCTCTAGTTTTCAAGGTGAAAAAAAGAAAGATAGAGATCCCAGTCTAGTCAAGTTTAAACAATCAGTCAAGGATCAGAAATTAGAGGTTTTCTCTTAAGGGGGAGATGGTGTTCTGCATTATTAGGGTCGTCTGTGTGTTCCAGGTGTAGATGACTTGAGGTAGCAAATTCTTGCAGAAGCGTATGGTGCGCGCTACTCTATTCATCCAGGGGCCACTAAGATGTACCACGACTAGAGGAAAATCTATTGGTGGAGTGGGATAAAGAGAGATATTGTAGAGTTTGTGGCTAAATGCTCTATATGTCAGCAGGTTAAGTTAGAGCATTAGAAGCCTAGTGGGTCCATGCAGATGTTCTGTATTCCTACTTGGAAGTAGGAAGAAGTAAACATGGACTTTGTGACAGGTTTTCCTCATACTCGTTGCCAGCATGATTCAGTTTGGGTTATTGTGGATAGGATGACCAAATCAGCTCATTTCCTTTCAGCCCATACCTCTAATTCAGCCGAGAATTATGACAAACTCAATGTCAGAGAGTTGGTTAGATTGCACGGTATTTTGTTATCTATTATCTCAGATAGAGGTACCTAGTTCACCTCTCATTTCTGGAAAGCATTCCAAAAGGGTCTTGGTATCCATGTTAATCTCAGTACAACCTTTCATCCTCAGACAGATGGTCAAGCAGAAAGGACCATTCAGACTTTAGAAGATATTATAAGGGCGTGTGCAATCGATTTCAAGGTTAGTTGGGATGACCACTTGGCTTTGATTGGGTTTGCATACAACAACAGGTATCATTCCAGTATTCGGATGGCTTTATTTTAAGCTCTCTATAGTAGGAGGTGCAGATCTCTAATCGGTTGGTTCGATGTTAGAGAGGCCTCATTCATAGGGCCTGACTTAGTATTTGATGCCTTAGAAAATGTCCAATTGATTAGAGAAAGACTCCGAGCTGCTCAGCGCCGATAGAAGTCTAATGCAGATGTGTGCAGAAAGGATCTAGAGTTCGAGAATTATGATTATGTCTATCTAAAGATCTCACTCATGAAGCGAGTGAAGATATTTATTAAGAAGGGAAAGCTCAGTCCTCAATATATCGATTAAAATTCTCAGTCGTTTTAGCAAGGTAGCCTATGAGCCTAAATTGCCTTCAGATATAGCCTCAGTTCATCCAGCCTTCCATGTCTCTTTGCTCAAGAACTACATAGGTGACATAGTAGTCATAGTCCCTATTCAGAGCATAAATTTTCAAAATAGCCTCTCTTATAAAGAGATTCCAGTCGAAATCCTAGACTATCAGACTCGTAGACTGAGGAACAAAGAAGTCCCTCTAGTCAATGTTTTTTGGCAGAATCAGTTTGTTGAGGGAGCTACTTGGGAAGTAGAAGCAGACATGCAGACAAAGTATCCTCACCTCTTCTCCACAAACTTAGATCTAGCTCATGGTAATAGTTCACCTTAAGCTTTTTAGTTTTATGTTCAGATTTCAGTGACAAGCTTGGTATCCATTTCATGTTAAGAATTTCATTATGAACTTGGTATTAAGTACCATTGAATAGTCAGTCATGCATTCATGTATCAGTTCAGTTATATAATAATGCATTAGACGTGCATTCTCATTATGAGAATCTTGGTTCATTAGAACACTCAGTCATGTATTCATAAATCAGTTACACATGCATCAGATATGCATGAAATGGGATCAAGTTCCAGTTATTCATGTTCAGTATGTACGTCTGTATATCTTCTCCCCTATCACTCAGTCTTATTTGAGGATAAATGTTCTCAAGGGGGAGATATTAAAATACCCCGTACTTCTACCTAGCTTGAAATTGTCCCAAGTATGTTAGAAACTTGCTTTGAAAGATGAATCCAGTTTTATATATGTCGAATTTTTTTTAATATTTTCACTTTTTGTCATGTGGGAAATTGAATTAGCTTTCCAATGATACCTATTTTGTCCAAATCTAGTATCAGGGTAGAAAGTTATGACCGTTTTATAGAAAGCAGTCAAAACCGTCTAGGTGCGACGGTGAGGGTCGACAGACCATCAAGCTAGTGACAAACCGTCGCCCAAGCTATTTCAGCGGAGGAAGTGAGATCACCTTCTACCTAAGGGAGACGACTCTGGCTGATAGACCATCTAGCTGGCGATAAACCATTGCCCAAGCCGTTGCAGGAGAGGCAGTGAACCCCTATTCTACCCAGGTACGACGGTCAGGACTGAAGGAGGATCGATCCAGTGATGAACCTTCTCACCCACCTTTTCATAGTTTGTTTAGTTATTTTAAAGTCATTTTTGAAAGGGTATTTGGGTCTTTTCCACCCGTTTTAACCACTAATTATATTAGATCAAGGCTCATAAGTTCATTATCCATCTATAACATCAAATTAGGATTTTTTATCAAAGATAATGAACAAGAAACCCTAGGTGTTTAATCCCAAGTCAAGAATTTAAGTTTTCCTCCATCAATATTTAAGAAATCATCCACCCAGGTATGTCATGTGTTGATTCATGGGTCCCTTTCACCCATGAAGCTCAAGAATCTCTTTTTAAAATCAAAGATTTGTGTATTTATGATTGTTCATGATTCAAATTGAATTGAAATTTATGTTCATGATGTTTTGGGGTTTTGACTCATGTTTGAAATTACATATTCCAATGATTGACCCTAGGATATGGTGATTTGTATAATAATCATAATAAACCCTTAAATTTACACGTTGATTGATGTATCCGTGATTATTAGATGTGTTGATGGTTTTATAAGCAAAGCATGCTCCCCATGTGTTCGATTAAATGTCTATGTGAAGGAAAAATGCCATACTAGTATAATAATATGAAATCCCCATTCATGTACAAGTTCATGCATGTCAAGTGTTTGATGAAATGTCTTAGTCAATGAGTTATGGATATATGTGTGGACATTATGGTGCTTTAGAGCTTGTACTTCATGAATTCTCCAACTGATTATATTATGGATTGTTGATGTGGTCATGTATTCAAGAAAGTCATGCTTTTTAAGTTTTATCCCATTGAGTCCTAAGGGTACTTGTACGCGAAAATTTAGCTGTGAGCCTAGAGTTAGTGTTATGTTTTCAAGATACTCTCAGTCAAGCCATGATCCATAGAATTCAGTCAGTCTTATGACTCAGGAAAAATCAGTAATCTCAGTAGTATTCTATGAGTCGATAGAACTCAGTTAACTCAGTCTAGTCATTTCAGTTAATCATGTTCAGTGTCTATCCAGATGGGAGTAGAAATCAGCACTGAGTAAACCCAAGGATGGGAACCCAACTGTTATATGAGGGTATGATTCGTAGAAGCGATCCTTGCGTTCCATAACTACGTAGACAACGTAGGTTGAGACATCATATCCTATTATATAAGGGTAGATGAGGTGGATTAACCTGTTATGTGAGGGTTACACCATTTTTAGTAGAGTCACCTGTTATATGAGGGTTACTCACAGATTGTTCTTACCAGTGGTGCAATATTGACACCCTTCCGAGGTTAAAAATTGGACCCCAACTTAGCTATATTGCATTATTTGGGGCATGTCAGTTAGATGACTACCTCCTACAGTTTTAGTTACAAAATTAGGACTATCAGATATAGTAATTCAGTCTTAGTAATAGAACTCAGATAGTTCTACAAAATTTAGGATTGTCAGATAAAGTCAACTCAGAATAGCACGAAACTCATATAGTTTCATCAAAACCTAGGCTGTTAGATACAGTCGCTCTATATTAGTTATTTTATTTATACAATTATGAATATCTCATGTTATCTGTACTCAGGCTCAGTAATCATGTTATTGTCGAACTCAGTTACAATTATTATGTATTCATGAATGCATTAACACGTTCATGTTATTCGGTCAGTTAGTATAGTTTATGTATGTGAACCTTTTGCATTTAGCCTACCTCACATGCATACCAGTATATTCAAACATTATGATGCATTTACGCTATGATGTTTTATGCCATATGATCAGAAGCACGAGCTCCAGAGCATCAGTAGCATTCCAGTCTCAAAAGTTAGAGTTAGCAGTGAGTCCTTATCCTTCGAGGACATGGACATTAATTTATTATCTCATTAATTAATTTATTTCAGCAGTTGGAGTTAGTTGGGGACAAGTCCCACCTACTCCTTATTCAGACAGTTTAGAGGCTTTCAGACTAGCATGTTTAGACAGTTATTGATATACCATATATTCAGATGTTATGTTTTATTAGATATTTTTACCTTATGGACTTTCCCTTTATTTCAATATTTATACAGTATATTATGCAGTGTATAGGTATAGATATCAGTCATGGGTTAGCTTATAGTCCTTCAGGATCATGAGCACCGTCTGGTATTCTGGGTACCAGATTCGGGGCTATTCTTGCCTATTTTTGGCTACAAGAGCACTAGCTAAAGAAGGTGCAGGCATGATAAATGATTCTGAACCTGCGAACGATTTCCTCCTCCAGATCTATTCTGACCACGATCAAACTGTCCTGTTCTAACCCTCTTATTTACTCTCTCTCTCCTTTATCTTTTCTACCTTAATCTACTGAGCATGAATCATTAATCTAGAAAGGTCCATGTCTCTATTGAGCATAGCAGTCCTATACTCCTTAGCTACTACTATCCCAGACACACTGGCCACAAACTTACTCATGCTTAACCTAGGGTCAGTCATCTGTTTAGGGGCTTACTTAGACAACTGGTTGAACTTGAGACAATATTCTTTTACTATTTGACAGCCCTACCTCAGGTTTATGAACTCTTCTATCTTAGCTTCCCTTATCTTAAGTGGGAAGAACTTATCTAAGAATGAATCTTAAAATATCTTCCAAGTCATGGGGGGCTGCATTCTCCCCTCTACTTTTCTTCCACATCACTAGTCAATCAATAGAAACGTCCTTCAGACTATTGGGTTCCAATTATACACTCTCTTCCCTAGAAACATACATAATTTGGGTTATCTTGTTTACCTCATTAAGATAAAGTTGTGGGTCCTCACCTGCCTTTGAACCAAAGATTCTGGCGGGTTCATTCTCATGAAATCTCGAATTCTGGATGTGGCAAACTCCCTATCCTACTGAGGTGGTACTACAACCTAACGGTTTCCCAGAATATTAGTTGTCACAGCTTGGGCTAGTGCCTAAAAGGAAGCTCGAAACTCTGCATGCGACACATTCTCATTCAAAGGATCTGCGGGCTGAGGTGCTGGTTTTCATTTCTACGGGCATTAGCTTTGCGAGTAGGAATTTTCTGTCATGTGAAAGAATGAGTTACAAGCAAATAGAGATAATGAATGCACGATAGATTATGAAAGAAGAGATGATTCCCTAAAATGCTCCATAGCCTTTTGCTCATAGATGTGGTACAATTTACACCGATGATCAAGACTCTGTATAACACAACTTGTCTGACTCCGTAGGACTCTCTAAATCTTATTCTCTTATAAAAGGTTTGTAACACCTCAAAATCTGGTTTCTGGGATGCCACACGATGCTCCAAACTACAAGTAGTCCTGATCTAACCCTTGCTACCTTTTCTAGATCTGAATCTCAAAATAGGGAAAATATAGATGAATAATCATAATATATGTGAAAAACTATCTGAATCTTCTGAGTATATTTGAATGATACTAAATCTCAAAAGTCTAATAATACAAATGTTCAAAATCTAAATACTAACTCAAAGGTCTAAATATGAATCTAATAGTCCAATAAGCCTCTACTATCTAAATTTAGAGAGTCATTGGAATAGGCCCTAGTTGACTAGAATTTTTGAAATGAGTAAAGACATATGTACTAGTAACTTGGAAATCAAAATAAGTAAGTCCTCGAACTATAAGGACTCACCAACTGTAGGGATATAGATAAGATGCTCGAAGATTAATCACGCTGCTGAGACTGAGCACCTGAACCTACATTATGAGACAATGTAACACATAGACATATATGTAGATCAGTACTTTGATGATGTACTGAGTATATGGGGGTGTATGCAATAAGTAAATAATATCATCACAGTTTATAAAATCATGCATGTTAAATGTAAATGACTCACGTAAGCTTGAGTTATCTGAAATCTAAAAGTAAAGCATGAATAATAAAACCTGTAATCTAAATCTTGTGATTCATCACACCTAGTTTGGAAATCTGTAGTTCTGTTCTATTTCACAAATCACATAGGCTAAGTGAAGTCTAAAAACTTATTCTATGTATCTAAAGGCTTCAAATAAAAAAAAACTATTTAAGAGTTGAGGACATCTTTTGGAAAGTTTTTTTAACTGACATGTACACCATATTAGCATCCACAGTTTCCCACGACTAGCCCCCGTAAGGTTAGAGTTGTTCTACCCTTTCCATCAAAATAGAACAATCTAATTTGTCTGATCACAATCTGAGTCATCCACGTAGAAGTGGAAATAATCTAATAATATTTACCTATGGTGGTACGTAGTTCTGGAGTATAAAACCATAGTAACTTACCCATCCCGGTGCTAAATACTACTCCATATCTCATGGTCAAAATCTTAAAAAATCTGCTTTAAAATTTACACAAAGGTTTACAGAAAACCAATTATGTTTTACTTTTCTTTAAATCTCAAATCTTCTGAAATAAAGTGGATTCTTTATCTAAAATCTGAAAATAATCTAGTCATCGGGTACTTATAGCATAAATAATCATGAAACAACAACCTTTAAATGAGGTCCAGTGACCCAAGCATCAATCTCATGTTAAAACATCTCAAAATTCATACTTGGTAATATAAACATTCACAAATCATCTTAAAATAGGGAAAGTACTGCACAAGGTATAGAAATATGAATAAAGTCATGTAATTCAACTTCTAAATCATGAGAAATCTCAAGATCTTGCAAATAATGATAATGGGTATAAACCCTAACTTGAATCTCATGGAAAATCATATAAATTGCAGTAAATTTGTATTTAAAATAAAGTTTTGGGCAGAAGGATGAAAGATTTACCTTTATTTAAATCCCACATACCTTAATTTGATGATCTAGATGCTAGAACTTGAATCTTGGATCTCTATTGATGTTTTGGAGGTGGCTTCTTGGAGTTCTTGAATTGCGGGTTCTCAATCTTGAATTGTCTTGGAGGATTAATGGAGGAATTCGTAGTTTCTTATAGAGGGAGTATGATGAACTGGGGTTTTGCTTTGAGGAGAAAGATGTATAAAGCTTAAAGTGCTTTGACATTTGATAAATCTTCTATTTTTGGATGGATTGAAGGTTGGGTAATTTACCAAAATTCCCCCTTTAACTTTTAAACGAAACTGGTAAATGTAATTTTTCCCGATTTGGGTGGCCACCGTGACGCGCCACAATCACAGTGGCTTACTGGAAAAAGGACGAGTGGGAATTGGGTTCCCTCCACAATGCGCCACCATCGCGGAGCCCCTAAGTTTGTCATTTTGACCACTGGTGCGACGCACCAGCATCATGGAGTGATACTGAAAATTGCCAAATGGGAAATTGCGCCTCTCCGCGATGCGCCAAAATTGCGAAGTGACACAGAAAATTGACAATTATGATTTTACGTTTCTCCGCGACGCGCTAAGGACCCAAATCACAGTGTTTTACGACTAGAAATTAAAATAGCTATAACTTCTTACCCGTTTATCGGATTTAGGTGAATCTTATATCTTTGGATATCTAATTCAATTTCCTAAGTCATGAAAAGTCAAAATCTAAAGAATTTCTCACGAAATAAACGTCATTCATTCTAGAAACAACTCCTTGTCATTTTTGGTATAATTTTAAGCTAGGAAAAATTGTGGGGTATTACAATTTCCCATGAAATTGAAGTTAGGGTTTATACCTATTAATTTTATTTACAAGCTTATGAAATTTTCAATGATTTAGAAGTTGAATTACATGTTATGTTCATATTTTCATGCATATTGCTGAAATTTCCAGATTTTGAGTTGAATTATCAATGTTTACATTATCAAGCATACACATTTTGATGTTTTAAAATGAGAATGATATATGGGTCATTATGCCCTTATTTAAGATTTCTATTTAAAGAATTGTTGTTCAATAAGTACCCTATGACTAGATTCCTTTCAGATTATTGATAATGAATTGACCTTTTGGTCTCAGAATAGATATAAAATCCACTTTACAGATTTAGATTATAGGTTTAGCTTTACAGATATATAGTTGGTTTTTATTACAAACTATTAGACTAATTTAAAGTGGATTTTCTTCATAATGAGCATATAGATTTAATGGGAGTAGTATTTAGCACCGAGATGGGTACGTTACTACGATTTCATACCACAGAACTACGTGCCAATATAGGATTTAGATTATTTCCACTTTTACGTGGATGACAGATATGTGACCACTTAGATAGTTTATACTCCTTGGCAAGAGTATGACTCCGCTCCCCAACGTGAGGATTCCTACTTAGGGGGACAAGAACGTTGGACTCCATTAATGCTTACATGGTTTATGTCGGTTAAGAGAACCTCCCTGCTAGCTAACAGAAATGATTAATAGAAAAATTTTTAGATAAAATAAGTGTAAAGACTCACAAACTTACTCAAATATTATATTACTTAAGATTTCATGTTACAGAATTACAACTTTTAGTTTCAGACATAAAATCGTGAGCCCTTTTTCACTTAGCCTATATCATTTGAGAATAGAACAGAAATATAGATTTTAGAACTAAGTGTTATGACTCAAAAGATTTATATTATGTGATTTACTGTTCATGATTTATGATTTTCAAATTCCAGATTACTCAAGCCGATATGAGTCATTTACATTTAGCATGCATGATTTTATAAATTATGATGATATTGCATACCTATTGCATTCACCACCATATACTTAATAAATCTTCAAAGTATTGATCCACATATATGTCTATGTTCTACATTGTCTCATAGTGTAGGTTCAGGTGCTCAGTCTCAGCAGCATGAGTGATTTTCGAGCATCTTATCTACATCCCTGCAGTTGGTGAGTCCTTATAGTTCGAGGACTTAGATATTTAGATTTTTAGTTTATTAGTAGATGTTTGATTATTCATTTCATACAGTTGAGTCAGCTGAGGTATGTCCCAGTGACTCTTTAGACTCAGTCAGTAGAGGCTTGTCGGACTACTTGATTTAGTTTTACACTTTTGATTCAGTATTTGGATTTTTTAGAATTGTTTTACCAAGACCTGTGAGATTAGTATGTTTCAGATAAAATTTTTGGATTTATTATGTTTTCATATTCATATTTCCCTTATGTTAAGATTTAGATTAAATAGGAAAGCAGCTAGGGTTAGCTCAGGACTACTTATAGTTTGGAGCACCGCGTGGTATTCCGGAAACTAGATTTTGGGGCATTACAAATATTGAGCAAAGAGATGGTCTTCTCTATGTTAATGGTACATTCCCAATATATTGAAGAGGAAAAGGATAAGGATAAAGAGAGAGAATAAAAAGTCTAGAACAGGTAGTTTTAATTTTGTTCAACCGAGATTAGAAGGTGGTAATCGTTCCCAATTTCTCAAAAAATCTTTAGTTCTAACTTTATCCTCAGCTAGTGCACATGTTCCAAAGTTTAAAAATAAAAATTAGGATAAGGCACCAGGCTCTAAGTCCCTGGGTAGTGTAAACAATGCCCACACTAGTCCTCTCTGCCAGAAGTGTAGAAAGAATCATCAAGGGTGTGCAGTGCTGGTAGTGATGTGTGTTTTAGATATAGAAAGACAGGCCACAGAATGAAGGAATGTCGACAGGTATATGGAAAGGTAGGAATGATAGTCAACAGGGTCAAGCTAAATCTTTAGCCAGCATCTGCAGGTCCCCCAACTCATCAGGGCGCCACTTTGAGTGCCACCTGTAGGTAGCACCCAAACAGAATTTATGCACTTTTAGTCCCGACATGATCAGGAAAGTTCTTCTGATGTAGTCACTAGTATGTTACAGGTCTTTCATTTATATGTATATGTTTTATTGGATCTTGGAGCTTCTCTTTCTTTTGTAACCCCTTATATAGCCATCAACTTTAAAGTCAGTCCCAAAATCTTAGTAGAGCGCTTCCTAGTATCTACTCTAGTAGGTAAGTCTATCATAGCCTGATAGGTATATAAGAACTGTCCGGTTATAGTTTCTCAGAAAGTTACTTCAGTAGACATTTTAGAGTTAGAAATGATGGATTTTGACATCATTCTTGGCATGGATTGTCTCTATTCATGCTATGCTTCAGTTGATTGTAGAAAAAGAGTTGTCCATTTTCAGTTTCTAAATGAACAAGTCCTTGAATGGAGGGGTAGTACTATAACACTTAGGGGTCAACTTTTTTCATACCTTTGAGTGAGAAAAATGATATCTAAGGGGTGTATTTATCTTTTGGTTTGAGTCAAAGACTCTAATTCAGATACTCTTAATCTCAAGTCAATTTTAGTATTGACATCATTCTTGGCATGGATTGGCTCTATTCATGCTATGCTTCAGTTGATTATAGAAACAGAGTTGTCCATTTTCAGTTTCTAAATGAACAAGTCCTTGAATGGAGGTGTAGTACTACAACGCTTAGGGGTCAACTTTTTTCATACCTTTGAGTGAGAAAATGATATCCAAGGGGTGTATTTATCTTTTTTTTTTGAGTCAAAGACTCTAATTCAGATACTTTTAATCTCGAGTCAGTTTTAGTATTAAGGGAATTTCTAGATATGTTCCCTGAAGACCATCCTGGAGTCCCTCTCAAAAGGGAAATCAACTTTGGGATAGACCTTTTCCCAGATCCCAGCCCATCTCTATTCCGCTGTACAGAATGGCTCTAACTGAACTTAAAGAACTAAAAGAATAGTTGAAAGATCTCATGGATAAGGGATTCATCAGGCCGAGTGTTTCTCCATGGAGAACTCCATTCCTTTTCATGCAAAAGAAAAATGGTTCTCTTAGAATGTGCATCGATTACCATCAGCTGAACAAAGTCACAATCAAGAATAATTACCCACTTCACAGAATCGAAGACTTATTCGACCAACTTCAGGGTTCTAGTTATTTCTACAAGATAGACCACAGATCCGGTTATCATCAACTCAGATTTAGAGAATGTGACATCCTAAAAATAGATTTCAGAACTAGATATGGTGACTTCAAATTTCTCGTCATGTCTTTTGGTCTTACAAATGCTGCAGCAGCTTTCATGGGCTTGATGAATAGAGCTTTCAAGCAGTACTTGGACATGTTCGTCATAGTCTTCATAGATTACATCTTTTTCTATTCCCGTAATGAAGATGATCATGCAGACCACTACAAGATAGTATTGCAGACTTTTAGCCCATCAATAATTTACTAAATTTAATAAGTATAAATTTCGCCAGAGATCAATATCTTTTCTTGGCCATATCATTTTTAGTGATGGCATTTGAGCTGACCCTCAAAAGACAGAAGCGGTGAGAAACTAGCCCAGAACTATTCTTTGTTAGGTATCAGGAGTTTCTTAGGTTTGGTTGGCTATTACAGATGGTTTTTTAAAGGGTTTTTGTCTATTGCATTTTCCATGTCCAAATTGAGTTAGAAGAAAGTCAAGTTTCAGTGGTTAGATTCTTGTGAGAAGAGTTTTCAGGAGCTAAAGACTCGACTCACCACAACCCCAGTTTTGACGCTACCAGAGGGTTCAGATGGGTTTATAGTGTACTGTGATGCCTCTAGATTTTGTTTGGGTTGTATTTGGTACAAAAAGGTAAGGTCATAGCCTATTCCTCTAGACAACTTAAACCTCATGAAAATAACTAACCTACCCATGATCTTGAACTAGCAGCTGTTGTGTTTACCTTAATAATTTGGAGGCATTATCTGTATGGGGTGCACTTTGATGTGTTCACAGACCAAAAAACCTTGCAGTATGTGTTTTCACAGAAGGATTTGAATCTTCATCATAGAAGATGGTTAGAATTGTTGAAAGATTATGACAAGAGTTATCTGTATTATCCAGCCAAGGCCAATGTGGTGGCATATGCCATCAACAGGTTGTCTATGGGTAGTGTCGCTCATGTTGAGATTGATAAAAAAGAACTAGGTAGGGAAGTCCATTAGCTTTCCAGATTAGGTGTTCGTTTGGTTGATTCAGCTGAGGGTAATGTTTCGGTACTACATAGTTTGGAATCTTCCTTGGTTGCTGAAGTGAAAGAAAAACAAGATAAGGATCCCAATCTAGTTAATTTGAAAGAGCCAATCAGAGTCTAAAAAGTAGAGGTATTCTCCCAAAGAGGAGATGGTGCGTTGCATTGCTAGGGTAGACTATGTATGCCATGTGTAGATGATTCGAGACAGCAAATTCTTGCAGAATCATATGGTTCACATTACTCTATTCATCCAGGGGCCACGAAGATGTACCGCGATCTGCACAAAATCTATTTATGGAGTGGTATGAAGAGGGATATTGCAGTGTTTGTGGAAAAGTTCTCCACGTGTTAACAAGTTAATATTGAACATCAAAAGCCTAGTGGATCTATGTAGGAGTTCAGTATTCCCACTTAGAAGTGGGGGGAAGTGAACATCGATTTTATGACAGGTTTGCCTCGTACTCATTCTCAGCATGATTCAATTTGGGTCATTGTCGATAGAATGACCAAATCAGCCTATTTCTTACTAGTCCTTACTTCTTATTCAGCCGAGGACTATGCCAAGCTCTATATTAGGGAGTTGGTTAGGTTGCACAGTGTTTCTCTATGTATTATCTTAGATAGAGGTACTCATTTTACCTCTCACTTTTGGAAAACTTTTTAGAATGGCCTTGGTACCCAATTTTACCTCAATACAGCCTTTCACCCTCAGGCAGATGGTCAGGCAAAGAGGACCATTCAGACCCTTGAGGATATATTGAGAGCGTGTGTAGTTGATTTAAGGGTAGTTGAGATGATCACTTGCCTTTGATTGAGTTTGCGTATAATAACAGCTATCATTCCAGTATTAAGATGGCTCCGTTTAAGGTTCTATATGGGAGGAGATGTAAATATCCAATTGGTTGGTTTGAGCTAGGTAAGATAGCTTTGGAAGGGCTTGATTCGGTGTTTGGTGCTTTAGAGAAAGTTCAGTTGATCTGGGAGAGGCTTAGGGCAACCCAAAACTAATAGAAATCATATGCAGATATGAGGAAAAAGTATCTTAAGTTTGAGATTGGTGATTTTGTATATCTACAGATCTCTCCCATGAAAGGGGTAAAGAGGTTTGGTAAGAAGGGGAAGCTTAGCCCCCAAAATATTGTCCCTTACAGAATTATGAGCTGTTTTGGAAAGGTGGCTTAGGAGCTTGATTTTCCTGCAGACTTAGCATTAGTGCACCCAGTATTCCATATATCTTTGTTAAAGAAGAGTATTGATGACCCAACTGTAGTTGTCCCTTTAGAAAGCGTAGATGTTCAAAATAGCCTTTCTTAAGAAGAAGTTCCAATCAAGATCGTTGATCATCATATTCGTAGACTAAGGAAAAAAATAAGTTCCCATGGTGAAAGTTCATTGGCAAAATCAGTCTGTTTAGGGAGCCACTTGGAAAGGAAAAGCTGATATGCTAACTAACTACCCTCATCTTTTCTCCGCAAACTCAGGCTCAGTTTAAGGTAACAACTTTTTTTCCCACTCTCTGTTCCAGCTATATTTTCTTCATGTTATTCCATGCATTCACAAGCCTGTTTAGGCATGTGTCATGTTTTAGACTCAATTATGTAATCAGGTTTTCAGTGTGTAAATTCAAAATATAATCTCAATTCCTCAATTTTCTTAACTTAACCAACTTCATTCGAGGACGAATGTTCCCAAGGGGGACAAAATATAACAACTCCCATTTTCGGTGAGTAACGACTTGGTGTGATAGGTCATCACTTGGTTGATGAATTATCAACCAAGGTCGTCACCTTTAAAATTCAGCAATTCCCATTCAAATTTGGAGGGGTATTTTGGTCGATTCCCTCACCTTTCATGACTTAGATCATCAAAAATATGTACTTAGCCATCATAAAAAAGTTTTAAAACTACTCTTAATCCTATCCACTCTCAAGAGAAAGAAAATTAGGGTTTCCTTTAAAGATCATATCCCAAAAACAAGATTCAAGCTCTTCTTCAAGAAAATGAAGAAATTATAATTCCCAATTCAAGAACGTTCAAGAAAAGTCAATTCTCTTTCAAGATCAAAGCCTTAAGGTATGTTGGATGTTAATTCATGGGTACTTTTAACCCATGGAGTCCAAGAACCCAATTTCAAATTCAAATTTATGATTTTACATGATTATTATGATTTTTAACCATGAATTCCCATGAATTTCAATTCTATACCATGCTTACACGTAATTGTTGTTGTTATTAAACCCTAAATGTCTAAATGGTTTTATTCATTGAATTTATCCTTAATTGGTGATTTTATTATTGAAATCATGTTATTACTACAAGCTTTAAAACTAAACCCATGCTTAGCTCAAACCATGCATTGCAAGTGTTCGATGAAATGCCTACAAGAATGAGTTTTGAATAAATGCTTGTATATCATGTCGTCAAAGATTTAGTATGATCTAGCTATTATTGTTATCGAGTCCTGGGGGTTTAAATACCCAAAATTTAGCTTCTTACCTAGTTTTCAGTATCAACAGAATGGTTTCAAGATAGTTATGAGCATTATCAGTTCAAATATTTATTACATTCAGTTAAACTTAGTTCAGTCTAATAATCAGTGTCATTCAGCTGGTAGTAACACTTAGCACCGAGTGATCGCAGGGATGGTGTCTCCCCCGTCAGTTAGCTATAAGGCACTAGTATCAGTACCTAGGTTCCAGACCTACAACGCCATCATAGATTTTGAGGAGTCCCCCGTCAGTTAGCCATGACACCGTCGTCTTTTGGGACTTTAGATTATTGGATCCACACAGCCACTGTTAGTACCCATAGAATGGTACTAACACCCTTCCAACTGGTATTACAGGTTGGACCCTAATAACAAATTAGGGTATGTCAGTTATAGCTAGCTCCCACAGTCTCAGTCCAGAATACAACTTAGTAATTCATTTTTAGTTTTGCTTGAACATAGAATACATATATCAGGTACACATTTACCAGTACTTAGTATTTTAGTTTACAGACTAAATTTAATGTATGTTTCATTCTTGTTCATGCATTCTCAGTCTTTACAAATTTCATGCATTTTACTCAATACTTTATGCTATACATACAGTCAGTTTCTATGCATGCATATGACACTTTGTATATTAGCCTAATCTCATTCAGCATACCAGTACATTGAAAGTACTGACCGCATACTTATTTTTTTATGCTATGATGTCTCATATCATAGGTTCGGACGCTCAGGTTCCGACCACACCTAGACCTCGCAGCGCATCAGCAGTAGTAGCAGTGGTGAGTCCTCATGTTCCGATGACCGTCTGTGTTTATTTAACTTCAGTTCAACAGTTAGTTGGAGTTAGTTGGGGACTTCTCCCATATACTCAAAAGTCAGTTAGTTAGAGGGTTTCAGACACTTTCAGTTGGTTATTCAGTTATCAGTTGTTATTGATGGTCTTACAGTATTGTTTTCAGACAGGGGTTTTCGGTATTTTGATTTAGTATTGTCCTCATAGTTAAAAACTTATGGAGTATTTAGTTAAATTCCAAACATGTTTCTCTATTATTTTATTCAGTGCTCATAGAAGGTACCAGCATGGGTTAGGTTGCGGGTCCTTCGGGGTTGTAGGCACCGTGTGGTGCCAGGGTATACTCTCGGGGCATTACAATTAATCTTCATTGATGGTAGAAATAAACTCTATCAAAAATGGTGAAAACGTTAAAGCTGGCTCGGAAATAATGGTAAATAAAATAAATGAAGTGGTTGGTTTACTATTTTCTCTACACAAAAAGACTGTATAATAGACAACATTTTCACTTAATATTTTAGATTATGAAATCTACTAAAAAATCTAAAATTTTACTTATTAAGTTTTACCTTATTTGAATTATATCTTAAAATTTAGGACCTTAAATCAATCAATACTCTTGTATAAGCCAACTAATTCATATCCACAAAGCTTCAATGTTTTCTTTTCAAAAAAGAATTTCAGACATGTTTCAAATCTTCTAGAATTGATAAGATATTTATAATTTCACATATATGTTTATATAAATGCCAAACTTCGACAAGCTTTACCACTTTTTTCTCCAGGTTATGACAAAATCATGTTGAGAAGCTCAACATGAAAATTAAATTTCTTCTTCAGGAGGATCTATGAAATATACCAGCCTCCTTAAGGGAATTCTCAAGCACTTGCTTATTCTACTCTCCACCAAGTTGTCCTTTACATCATCATCTCTGGTAGCCAAAACATTTTTTGGATTTTGACGTATTGCAGATGTAATCCTATTTGATGCTATTTGATGGCTACTAGAACTCTTCCTTTCTCTAAAAATGCCTCATAAGTAGTGTTTCTATTGGTATCCTGCCAACCAGCTTCCTCAAACGATTTAACAAGGAACACTAAAATAAGAATATCTAATGAAAACTAAGATCTAAGCTATTTGTGGCTTATTTTTCTACCTAATATCAAATAAAACTTACTCCAGTGATGCAGGGGCAGTTCTGTGGATGTAAACACCAACAGGTCAATATTTCGCTTAAATGCTTAGAGAGCAAGCTTTTCACCAATCTTATCTCTAGTCAGATGATCAAAATCCTGCTCGTATCTGCATATAGAAAACAAAAATGATAATCAAGTGAATTTGATGAAAACTAAGCGTAAGATGGAAAAAATATAAAGTAATTAGCTTATTCTGAAGGAAGGAAATACTGTGCAATATCATCATCACTAGTATCTGACGTATTGATAACACTCAAACTATACCTCTCTTACGAGAGAGTAAGTGGTCGTTGTCAAATGTATAACCCAACTAGGTTGGGATTGAATCCCACAGGGAATATGGTGTTAATTTGAGTTGTCTATGAGTCAATTAACTGAAAGTTAGCAGTTTCCTGTGAATGGGGTTTTTTGAAAGGGTAACAAGTAATTATTTCTCAATTCAGTGTCAGTGTTCTTAATCAATATTAAATGGAAAACTAGAGTTGTGTTCACTATGAGTGTTGGTATTTGACAGACTCTAGTAGCGGTTCAAGATTCTTGTGGTAGGTAGGAAAGACAGATTATCCTTATCAAAGTAATGTCTAAATGTTTCTCAACCTATTTAGACATTTAATTACCTAATTTTTTTGAACTTAGGGAATTTATATTTCATAACAGGATGTTGTCTCAAGTTAATTAACCTTGTTATACCATTAATTATTAAATGAAAGTTTGATGCTTCAAAGTCCCTGTTGATAATTCACTTCTTACTAGGGTTGATTTCTTATTTCAATTAAATCACTAATAGGCATGACCTATCGTTTGCAACCAAAAGACAATGTAAAACAGAGGAATTACCAAAGAGTTCCTACTACCTTTAGAATCTTGAACACCTAGTTACTTTACAAAACCAAACCCATAGATCCCACAACTCGGGTTATAGGAATTAGCTACTCATCATGTAAAAGGCAACAAGACAATTTGTATTCATAATTTGATAAATTATAACTTACAGAATAATGAATATCAAAAAGTGTTTCTCAGATTAGATCACAGTAGAAATCCCAAGAAAATTATGATAACAACCTCTCAAAAGTTAATTGTAAAGTTACAGAGAAAACTAGAGAGAAAATAGAGTAAGTTCGTGCAGTTCATGATGAATGTTCTCCAGTTCAAGATGACCTAGAAAACCGTCAACTTTTCCTTAAATACCAAGAGCTAAATTAGGAATCAAATCACAGAATACAACTTTTTCTTGCACAGCTGAGGACAAAGTGTGACGCCTTATCAAGAGTCTGACGACTTATAAGACATTGTCATCAGCTCCTCCTCAAATTTTGATTATTTCTTCCTTAGGATGATGACAACTCCTGATGGCTTATAAGGACTTTGACGATATATCAGGCAATGTCGTCACTTCATCACTTCAAATCTCATGTACTGCCTTAGGCTGACGGCATTCTTGATGGCTTATCAGACCCCTGACGGCTTATCAGGGAATATCGTCACACTTTTGCTCCATATTTCTCACACTGTCTACAGCTGACAATGACTCTGATAACTTATCAAAAATTTGATGACTTATCAGATAAGTCGTCAATTACACTTTCATGGCCACTTGTTCCAAATTCACCTCTTTTGCTCTTATTGTCTTTGGTTTTCTTGCATCATGACTTTCCTTTATTATCAAAAAGAAAACAATAAAAAATGACAAGAGTTGCTTAAGACTTTACAATTATGTCTAGATAAAAGACTCAAATGTATTAGCATTAGCTCACACATCATGTATTGGAACTCTTCAGCCATAGATTAGGTTTCTAAAGCATTTCAAAGTGAAGATAAAGAGGAAATAACTTTTCTTCTTCTGAAACCCTTTACCATACTTTGAGTTATTGGTGATCAACAAGTCCACCCAACAAATTATATTCTCTTTTCCATACGTTAATTCACCCCTGCCAGAAAAGTGCAAGAAAACAGACTATTTTCATTCACAAGACAACATTTTCCATATTGATAAATTATTAGCCAAGTGAATAATCATTGAGATACCTCCAAACAGGATCACAATCTGTGCAATTTTTAGGTGGGATGGCATCATAATTCCTGACAGTGACTTTATTTGGCACCTTTTTCTTACAATCCTCAAAAACCTATTGGACAAACTCTTCATATGAAACTTTTTTGAGACAGTAGCTGAAATAATTTAAAACAAACAAGAATATTAAACCATTAATCCATTGTCAACATTTAATGACAGTTGATTATTAAGATAGAGAAGAAAAATCAAGAGAAAGGATAGAGAGCTATGCTCAACTTTTAATGACATAAATTTTGAGTAATATAGTCAACAATCAGCCTAAGATATTAATTATCTCCATCAGTAAACCAAACTAAAACCATAAATTGGACATTCAAAGAACTATGGATGGATTACCATGAGGATATGTTTTTTTTTGGGTTTAGTTAAATCTGTATTTTTTCAACAATAACTTCAAAGACATGTCCTTCAAAGACATGTCAAGTTAACATATGAACTATCAAAAGAAGTTTAAACTCTATATTTATAACTTTGAACTTTTAACAATACATTCAACCCAAGTTATAAACAACCAAAAATTATGTTCAAACTATTTTTCTTGAAAATAGAAAAAAGAAATGTTAAGAACTTCAACACAAGTTCAACCAACTTATGAACTATCAAAATGAAGTTTCAAAAATTTCAAACCCAAGTTCGAACAATTGAAAAACTATCAATATGAAGTTCAAACTATTTTATAAAAAGACAGTAAAACCAACTTTAAGAAAAAGAGATAAAACAAAAAGATTCAAGTCCACCAAATTCAAAGTGTGTCCTTAAGAAAACTATTATCCTCAAGTACCCGAGGTTACAGAATGTATCCTTCTATGTTAAAATGAATCTCTTCGATAGAATAGCGGTACCTCAAATTCTGCCTAACTATAAATACACTTAACGGGAGCAAATCATACTTGAGTTTTTTCAAGAAAGAAGAGTATTTTTTCTTACAAATTTCATATTTATACATGAGGAAAAATCCATATATTTATATCCATCTAGGTGTTGCTTCATGAAGGGAAGCAATGGCTCAGAAAAGGTGAACTCCTTCATAAAGGTGCAACACTTCACAAAAGGTGTAACTCTTTGAAAAAGTCACAACCCATTGGAAAGGTCATAACCAACCAATCCAAAACAGTGCCTATTAAAACTACATCCTTTCTCTTGATATCTTTCAAGAAAAAAATACCTATTCATTTTCTATTCACACCTTGCTAAAACCCAACAATCTCCCATATTAATGGTGCATGTTTTTTTATAAAAATTTTATGGACAAGTGTGTGTTTTAAAAACAAAGACTAGTTGCATCTAGATAAGTGGGTTTTCATTGAACTATTAGTAGTGAGCTTGCATCGGATGCACTCGGTCAATCGATAAATTTGATATCTTTGAACCGGCGAGCTTTAATGTACACCTAGACAATACAAGTCACATAACCAACCTTTTACCATTTATGGCTCTCACGATTTTATTCGTTTCAGCCATGAACACATACTGGTTTTATGAGAGTGTAGAGAATAGGCCTTTACTAATATTCTCCTTGAAGCGGCTTTCACTTCACACTCGCATAGGTGATTCTTAAATCTTTAATCCTCTATATCAAACTATTTGGTCAAACCTGGCAAACATTAAAACCATTAAAAATATTCAAACCATAAGCTTTATCCCTATTCTCTGGACATTATGTTCATCATGAGAATGGGTTTAGTATATTGCAATGTTGAACTATTAGTCACAACTTTGTTTGATCTCATTGAACCTAGCTCTTGGGATCTCTAGTCAGCTAGGTAGAGTTATTGCCATGCTAACTTGTCCTAGGCCTTAAACCCATTGTCTTCGATGATCTCTAAACTACCTCTCTAGATAGGCTTTTGTAAGGGTATCCAACAAATTATCCTTTGAATTCACATAGTCAACAGTGATAATTCTAATAAAGAGTAGTTCTCTAATGATATTATTTATTCATCTTCTATGACAAGATTTATCATTGTACATCATGCTCACTGCCCTACCTATCACCGCTTGACTATCCCAATGTATATATACTGGTGCCAAAGATTTGGTCCAATAAGGAATATTTTCCATAAAATTTTAGAGCTATTCAACTTATTCATTTACTTTATATAATGTGAAAAATTTAGATTCCATTATAGAGCGGGCAATACATGTCTGTTTGAACAATTTTCAAGAGACTACTTATCCACCTAAAGTAAATACATATCCACTCGTGAATTTTACATCATTCGATCCAGTGATTCAATTTGCATAACTGTATCCTTCAATTACCACTGGATATTTACTATAATGCTAAATATAGTCTTGAGTATTTTTTAGATACCCTCAAACTCTTTTTAATGCATCTAATGAGTTTGATTTGGATTACTCATGTACTGACTCAATTTTCTAATAGCACATGCTATATCTGATCGCATAGAAGTTATGATATACATCAAATATCTAAACACTCTTGAATAGTCCAACGGTGAGTCACTTTCACCTCCATTTTTTTGAAGTGCAAAGCTCACGTCTAATGGAGTCTTGGAAATACTGAAATTCAAATACTTGAACTTGTGAAGTACCTTTTTAATGTAATGAGACTGTGACAAGGGCAACCGTTAATTTCAAGCATTTGTTTCCTAGTATTTATGTTAGAAATGTCTCTATTGATGATCAACATATCATCCACATACAAACAAAAAATGACGTTGTAATTCAGAGTATCATTAATTTAAACACATTTAACATATTCATTTATTTTGAAGCTATTTGCCAACATCATTTGGTTAAACTTTGCATGCAACAGTTTGGGTGCTTGTTTTAGTCCATAAAGCAACTTAACTAGTTTGCACACTTTCTTTTATTTACTAGGAACCACGAAACCATTAGGTTGTTCAATGTAAAGTTCTTCCTTTTATTCTCTATTTGAGAATGCTGTTTTCATATCCTATTGATTGATTTCAAGACCATATTCCACTGCTAAGGCAAAAAACATTCGAATGGACATTATTCTTATTACAGGCGAGCATGTGTGAAAGTAATTAAGGCCATCTTCTTTCTGAAGCCTTTCACTATAATTCTTGCCATATATTTGTCAATAGTACCATAAACTTTCGTTTTCCTTTTAAGGATCCATTTAGAACCTAAAGATTTATTTCCTAGAGCAAGATCAACCAACTTCCAAGTATGATTCCTTAAGATTTAATCAACCTTACTACTGACTGTCTCTTTCTAAAAGAAAGCATCCAAAGACGACATCACTTCTTTAAATATTTGAGGCTCATTTTCAAGGAAAAATGATACAAAATATGATCTGAAGGATGTGGATGTTCTTTGATGTGTACTATGCCTTGTTTTCTCATCATTAAGTACATTCTCATTTGGTTTATCTCGAGGTAATTTAGACCCTTCACTAGATTACTCATGTCAAGTTTTATACGGATAAATGTTTTCAAAGAACTCAACATTATCTAGTTCAATTACCATATTATTATTGATATCCAAAAGTTTGAATTTATGAACAAAAATCAACATGCTTTACTGCTTTTAACATATCCAATGAACATGCAATCCACATTCTTAGGTCCTATTTTTATCCTTTTAGGCATAGGAACTTGGACTTTCACTTGACACCCCCACACTTTGAAGTATTTCAAGTTAGTTTTCCTTCCTTTTTATTTTTCATATGGAATTGAAAGTGTCTTACTGTAGAGCACTTTATTGAGTATTTAGTTAGCTGTAAGGATAGCTTCCTCCCCGCATGTTATGCAAAAAATTTAAACTTATGCGTAAGACATTCATCATTTTCTTTAGTGTTTGATTTTTTCTTTCTGCAATTCAATTTGATTAAGGTGAATCCGAGGAAGTAGTGTGATGGACAATTTCATTTTATACACATATCTCCGCAAAATGAGATTCATATTCTCTACTCCTATCACTTGTTATCGTTTTGATCTTTTATACAATTGATTTTTTTACTTCTATTTTCTATTACCTAAATGTGTTTATTGCTTCATCCTTACCATTTAGAAAATAAATATAACAGTATCTAGAGCAATCATCAACAAAAGTTATAAAATACTTTTTCTCACCACGTTATGGTGTTGACTTCATATCAAAAATGTTTGTGTGGATTAAGTATAAGAAATTGAAATTTCTTTCAACAAACTTATGTGGATGCTTATCATGCTTTGATTCCACACACGTTTGACACTTTGATTCATTTCACCCAAAATTTTGTAAAACTTCTAAGTTAATCAATTTTTGTAAATTTTTCTAATTGACATATCCTAAATGACCACGCCACAAATCATTTGGCTCTAGAAAGTAAGAAGAAGCCTCAGTTTTCTTAATTTCAACAACCATTATATCATGTTTCAAAAGGCCCTTATTGTGATATCCCTTCCCTACATACATTTTATTTTTTCTTATTACAACTTTCTCCACCACAAACACACAATTAAACCCATTTTTAACGAGAAGTGTTATCTGCACTAAGTTCTTTCTAATTTTAGGACATGGGGAACATTATTAAGAGTCAACATCTAGTCGGAAGTTAATTTTTGAAATATCTTCCCACTTTCTTAACCTTTGCTATTGCATTATTTTTCATGAAGATCACTTCTTTGGGACCAACGGTATCATAAGTAGCAAAAGCATCTTTGTCCACACTAACTTCTTTAATGGATCATGAATCAAATCATCATTCATTTGGATATCCAACTATATTTTTATCAGTGATCATAGCACACAGATTTACAATCTTTCCCGTTGTTTCCAACATGCTTACCTGATCTCTTTTCTCGTTCTTATTTAAAACTTGACTATTTGGAGCTTTGTGTCCAACATCACTACAATTGTAGCACTTGACTTTGAAAATTTTCTTATTCTGCTCCTTCTCTTGTCCAGAGAACTTCTTCATCTTTTCATTATTTAGAGCATCATCCTTAACAGAATTTGCAACCATTATTTATGATTTCTTATTTAACTGATTATCTTCTTATATATTGGGATGCCTCACAAGATCTTTCAAACCAGACAATTGGTTTCCCATCATAACTTTTCCAGGAATATGATGATCTATACTGGTGAACATTTATATTTCAAGTTTGGTCAGCCAAAATAACATTATTTGCTGCCATTCTTTGAAGTTCACACCAAAATATTTTTTCTAGTTCTTTGCCACTTCTATTGCTGGAGCAATATCTGAATGACTTAATGACACAACATTAATTGTTGTTGGGACAATATCATTCACTACCGAATCAATTTGTTATTCAGTTTCACTAGTCATTTTACTGTCAATTTTTGACATATACTTTAGTATTTCAAAATACTAATAATAAAGATTTTAATCTTCAACCAACTTGTTTCTAGTCAATGATAAAGTTTTTATATCTTCAAATCATCAACCAATGAACTTTGAAGCATGAAAAAGTTTTCATCACTTCAAAGCACAATCAAATTTAAACAGAATGAAACCCCACACGATTTAAACTCCAAAAACCAACACAGAGATTTTAACGAATCACCAAAGTTCTTATGTTCTTTGAACTAAATTCCCAAGCCAATTTCTCAATGAAGCTTTTATGTTCTTCTAACTGAGGGAGTAGAAATCAAAAGATTTTAGTATCCACAAAATCAGAACCATACAAATTAACAAAGTACTTGATTTATACATGGCGATAATTTTTTTTTCACCAAACAAGCATAAAACTATTTAGTTTTTCCATTAATTTTCTTAAGATTGTTGTTTTTCAGGATTAGTAAAACCTATATTTTTTAAACAATAACTTCAAACACATGTTCAAGTGAACATATGAAGAATCAGATAAATTTTAAACTCTGTATTTACAACTTTGAACATTTAATAATAAGTTTTACCCAACTTATGCACAACCAAAAATTAAGTTCAAACTATTTTTCCTCAAAATAGGAAAAACAAATGTTAAGAACTTCAACACAAGTTCAACTAACTTATGAACTATCAAAATAAAGTTTCAAGAATATCAACACAAGTTCAAATATTTGAAGAACTATCAATATGAAGTTTAAACTACTTTCAGGAAAAACAGTAAAACTAACTGTAAGATAAAGAGATGAAACAAAAAGATTCTACTCCATCGAATTCACAGTGTGTCCTTAAGGAAGTTATTCTCCTCAAGTACTTGAGGTTATGGAATATATCCTCCAAAAATTAAATGAATCACTTCAACAGAATAGCCGTACCTCAAATTCGTTCAAACAACAAACACACTCAATGGGAGTAAAGCACACTTGAGTTTTTTTCAAGAAAGAAGAATATTTTTTCTTCAAAATTTCATGTCTATACCTGAGAAAAAAATTAGGAATATATAGTCATCAAGGTATTATTTCATGAAGAGAAATAATATTTCAGAAAGGTGCACTTCTTTACAATGGTGAAACTCTTTGGAAAATGTGCAACTTCAAAAAAGTCACAATTCTTTGGAAAGGTCGTAACCATCCAATCCAAAATGGTGTCTATTCATATTGAATCTTTTCTCTTTGTATCATTCTGAAAAAACATCTATTTATTTTTTATTCACACCTCGTAAAAACCAAACAGGATAAACTGAACTTAAATTGTGAATCCATGGATTACCAATAACAATATTTGACATTGAGTATTCTTTTGCTATGAACTTTCTAGAATGGTTTGTCTGATCTCACGTATGTATGTAACCCATCAAGCACTGATTTTATGAGTGTTAGTCTACCACCTTTAGATAGGTAACAACTCTTCTACCTTAAAAGCTTTTTGTTATATCTTTCCATCACCTCATTCAACACCTCTGGCTCTTTGATTTTTGCACACAATGACATCCCCAGATACTTTGTTGGTAAAAAAATCAACCTGACATCCCAATCTCTCAGCTAGACATTGTAAATTGTCAACCTAAGCGATTGGGAAGAGAGAGCTTTTCAGCTAGTGGACGTGAAGGCTTAAGATGCCTTCAAAAATTGTTAGGATTTCCCTTAAGTTCATAATATGTACCACCTTATCTTAAAAAAATAGAGCATAATCTGCACAAGAGAAATGAGTAATTTCCTGGGACACTGCATAGGGCATTTTGGGCGGTAGCCCATCTGTTCTGACTATCCCTGAGTAAAACACACAAGATATTTTAATAGAACTCAGATTGATGAGGGGTTGGTAGAGTTTGAAATAAGACTTAAAAATATTTGATTTGGTGGTGGTGGGCTACATAAATCTTTAGGAATGCTCATTTCAAGTTGACTCTAGAAACTTATGTGAACTTAATCGGTATAGAATCTTTCAACTCAATTTTATTCTAGGGATTTCTTATGACGTTAATTCGCACCCAATACATTTTATACACTTGCGGTTAACCTTTATATATGAGATTAATAAAATTCATCAGGTGTGGGTCTATATTTATACCTATAACAATCCTCTTAGCCTTAAGCTTTAGGTGTTACAAGGGTTGATGTTCAGAGTACATCTTTGAATAGAACTCAATGATAGCCTCTTTAATGTCTTTAGGTTATTAGATTTCA
>NW_025889310.1:0-1144 GCF_002878395.1 Capsicum annuum
GTCCAAAAATGACATCAAAACCCCATGTGGGTCCCATTTATGGAAATTATGTTTCTGAGACCAACCCAATATTTATACATAATCAAGAAATTATAAACCCACAAAGATGGTAGAAAACCAAGCTAATATGGGGCTACAATAAAGCCCTCAAGCTATGGGGGTTTTGAAAAATAAATCAAGAAAAATCACCAAAAAAAGACTGAATTTTTACCTTGAATTCCATGAAAATAGATGTTAATCAAGCTCCCAAGTCACCCACAAGTCTTAGTTTTAAGATTTCTCACTCTTTTTTTTTTTTTTTATCTAAAGGTAAGGATGAAGAATGAGCTAATTCATGACATAAGAGGTCTGTCTATAACATAGTAAGATCGCACTACCTCCTGACTATCAGGATTGTAGCAATCATGAAAGACCTTTGGAAATTGCACTACCTTTTCTGCACGAGGAGTCGCGATTGCGAACATGGCTGGTGATCTCCGGTTACCAAGTAGTTCTAAAAACTTGGAAAATTTCCAAGTTTTTGTCATTCCCTTAGGATTTATTCAAAATCCCCTTTATTTAAACAAAATATGCAACCACACCAACTTTGATGTTCCAGAAATCATGGAACATTCGAACTTTCCATCCAATGTCGTTTCAACCAAATATGGGTCTCGCACTTAATTTCCAATTGTCCAAATTCAGACCAATAAGTTGAAATAAGCTTGGGTGAATCTGGACCTGAACCAGAGGTCAACCTAGAAAGTCATAAATGACTTGAGGCAGCTATGAAGAAGATCTAAAGGAAAAAATATGTAAGAATATAGAAAATAACCTAAAGGGTCATTACTCTAATGGATGTTAAATTTACGTTAATAACATCGCATGTACATTCTAATTGTTCTATTAGATCCAAAACATTGATTTTAGGATAGAAGGATCTTTAGTTTGGGTCCTCAAGCTTTTGGACTCATTTTCATCTATTGGATGATTTTGGTAAAAATGTCCTTGAGGTGTGAGGCCTATATTTCATCAAAACAACTCTGGATGAAGCTTTCAACGATGCCCTTGAGTTAAAATACCGAAATTAATAGTGTGGCATATTTGTTTACATTTAGGGGATTCTAAATTAATTTCAATGGGTCAATGGATACGTGGAAAAGAG
>NW_025889311.1:0-2691 GCF_002878395.1 Capsicum annuum
AAAAAACAAAGGGTGTCATAGAGAATCCATCACCCAGGCTCAAAACATTAAATTGACTTCAAATTCTTTGTGTTTAAGGGATATATCTCTTTCCCAAACTTAAATTTTACATTATGACATTTAATTTACGGATTTCCATATGATATAAATTGTGGGTTTGAAATTACGTTGAGGTGTTTTGGTAGTTATTGATTTAATTACTTGTCCGGTGATTTGAATTGATTATTCAAGCATTAAATTGTAGTTTTTAGGACTGAATTAGTACTTTAAATGAATGGTTTCAATGGGGAACATTGTTTTTCCCACATTGGATGAATTTTAGATTGGAATTGTATGAACCTCAACCTACCTTATGACTTTGATTTGAATTATTGAAAATTGCATGGGTTAAAATGTTTTTGAAATGTAATGTGTTGCATTAATGGATAAATGGTTATTTAAATAGATTTGGATGGCCTTGGTGGCTATGGATTGGATATTTTGGAACTTAGGGTGTCAATGTGTTTGTATGAATTTATTTGGCATGTGTGATTTAGCATGCTAGCCTATTAGTATTACGATGCCAAGGGGTCAATTTATTAATGAATAACTCCTAAGTTAATTGTTAGAACTATGTGATAAATGGTTATAATTTAGGTATAAAAGGGATTGTGTAGCTCATCTTAAAAGGTGGATATCCCTGTGGGGACCGATACTAGAAACCACGTTTGCCGTTATGGGGGTGTTAATGACCATGTGCATAGTTCACACATTTTGTATATTTTTCAATGGTTGGAGTCTCAGTGTCTTTGGCCCTTCCATGATTTTCTCCGATTCGTGCAGCTAACATGTAATTAGCCCTTATAGTGGGGAAAACAAAACCCATATAGCCCATGGGCATTTTTAATTCATTAACCAATACTGTATAGCTCTAATTATACTAAAAATACCCATGGGATATATATATATATATATGTACATATATGTAAATCCACACATTATGGTTTTTACGGATTTTTGGACATGGCATTATGTTATTATCTTTGATGAGTTACATGATAGTGCTCACCATGCTAACAATCCTAAAATGCAACTTTTTTTCATAATGTAGGATCCTAAGACACTTATTTTACCCCTGTGCAGTGTTATATGGATTATCACATTCATTAAATAAATGTGAACTGGTGAGCCTCCATTCTTTAAAAGGACTTATCATTTCTATAGTCCTTTATTTTGACTCAGTACTTATGGATTCTTTTGGTCATGGTCGGGGGCATATCCTTACCTATTTTGTATTCTAATTTTAGAGGATATTGTTGATAGATGTGAGTTGGTTTGTTACTATTTTGACTCATAATTTTGTCAAGTCGTTTACCCATTTTCTTATTACTATTTATTGGTTTTCTCATTATTATCATTATTATTTTAAGATCTTAAGGTTAGGCGATGGGGGTGGTATTCGGTCCATGGTGGAAATGAGATACTCATCATGGCCAAGCCCTAGTTTGGGTCATGACATGCTTGGTATCAGAGCACAATTCAGAGTCGTTGGGTGTCAATAAAGCTGTGTCAAGTAGAGTCCTTTTTATAGGTCTGTAGCATGACACACTTATAAGTAGGAGGCTACAAGGAAGTTAGAAATGTTTTCCTTTCTTGTGTTCTATTTTTGGGTTATAGAATCTAGTGTTATGAAACTTCTCTAACTCCCGGCTTTCTAGTATTTCAGATAATGTCTCCCTGAAAACTATGATATATGTAGAAACTCTGTTGGATACTCTATCCTACCTAAGGATAATGTGGAGGGGACTCTCTATTTGTATAGAGTGCAGACACGGTCTAGGGTTCCTTTTTATGATTGTGTTACTCCACATGGAGTTCTACATGTCCTTACTAGTCTTCCTCGGGCATCTTGGGGTTGTGATGCGTATGAACAACTAACTCATGGGGATATCTCTAATGCAAAGTTCTCCTAATTTATTCATTTTTTCACTCAGTTGGTGATATCTTAGTTTCATTAGTTGGATCGTGTTGGTTATATTGCTCCTTCGTTTGACGTCACTTGAGTTGGATAATTCATGAGGTTAAATCCCCCAACCTTTACCAGCTCTAAGGTTGAGGAGGATCCTCAAGGGTTGGTTTATGAGGGAGAAAATTTTTAGGGTGATATATACTACTCATTCTGAAGTTGTAAACTTTGTTGTGTATCAATTAAAAGATATAGCTTATCAATTGTATGAGGAGTAGGAGTAGTTGAGGGCTAACGACGTGGAGCCACGATTATGGGAAGAGTTTTTGGTTGCCTTTTTTTTACTTCTTTCTTCATGAGTTGAGGCAAGCTACTGCTAAGGATTTTGTTAAGCTGATGCAGGGTATGATTAGTGTGACATAATATGCCCTACAATGTCAGTAGTTGGCTCGATATGCTTCTAAGTTGGTGTCTAGACAGAGATCCAGTTGAGAAAGTTTTCTTCTAGGTTGTCCTGGTACTTGGTATTAAAGTGTAGGGCTATAATATTAAAAAATGATATAGATATCTCCAGATGTGGTTTATATGCGCCAATTTGAGAATGGAAAGAAGAAATAGGCAAAAATTAGAGGGAGGCAGAATAAGAAGTTCAGGTGTTCAGAGCCGGGTGAGGGTCAGCAGAATAGTAGGAGAGATAGCATGTTATGGACAAAAAAGAAGAACTAGGGAATTCTTATTCGTCTATT
>NW_025889312.1:0-1901 GCF_002878395.1 Capsicum annuum
AATTTAATTGACTATCAAAATTATATTAGTGCACATAAATTGAGATGGGATAGAGCAAGATATAAAATAATATATATTATTTGAAATGAAATAAAAAGTATTATAAATCACAATAATTAAGAATTTAATATAAAAGTATATATCTAAAAAAATTGATTGATTGTCGAAATTTTATCTGTGTCACATAAATTGAGACAGGGAGAATATTCATATATTATTGAAAACAATGTAAAATATATTGTAAGTCACATAATTAACAACTTAATAAATTTAAAAAATATAAAATATTTGACTGAGTCTCGAAATTATACCAGCATCATTTAAATTGAAACACAAAAAAAAAATATTATAAATCATAATAATTAAAAATATAAATTATTTTGATAATTAAAATTAAGATTTAAAAATAACATCACGGGCCATCAATATCTAGTACTTACTATAAAACAAAATGCTAAGGTGAAAATATTACTTCTTTGAAACAGATGGAGTAAGTAAACTACGGAATCCACTTGAATGATTTGTTAAAATTTTAACGAAATTAAAAAATACATCGTAAAATCTAATTACTTAAAAAAATATGCCATTCACGTTGTCACGCGAGCTTAAAGAGTTCACGAGACATATTATTACTTAGTTAAAGGGTCTATCTAATCACTAGCAAAGATAAATATCTAAGTTGCAAAAATTACAAATTTAAGGGATTATCAAAGTATTTGACTAAAAAAATAAAGTAAATAAAAAAACATAAGTTGACTTTTTGCTTTTTTTATTTTTTTGGGTTTCCCATTCGGTGTCAGATGTCCACATTGGAGCCCCAATTAATCCGAATCACGTGTTGCAGGGCCCATTAAAGTGGTAGCGCTCCCAACAGAGTTTTCTCCATACCCAGGGTCGAACCCTCGACCTCTGGTTAAGGGTGGAGCAGCCTCATCCACTGCAACGCGGTGGGGAGAGAAAATAGGTAAGATATTTAATATTGACATAATACATAAATATGACCCTAAACTTGATACCAAATTATAACTTTAACCTTAAACTTTGATAGTGCATAAATAGGACCTTTAACTACTCAAAACCTGAACAAATATGACCTCCGATTTTGCAATCCCCATGCGTGAGTTTCACTTACACCCAGTGGAAAGGTGATCCAATCACAAAGTGCCACGTCATTAAAAGGGCTGACATAGCTTGATGACACGATTTCCATTAAAACGACGTCGTTTAGGACCCTTTATTTATTTATTTATTTATTTATTATTATTATTATTATTATTATTATTTTTATTCTACTGCTACTATTTCTACATATTACGTACTACTATTGCTTCTATCAATATACTACTACTACTATGACTAATAACTACTATTACTATTTTTACAACATTTTAATAAAATTTTCATCTTAATAACTGTAATACCCCGGGAAATTTTTCGTTGAAATTTTGTGCGTAAACGTGTTGGGTTCTATCTTCTAGAATGAATTATAAATTTTCGTGCGGAATGTCTTGGATTATGACCCACCATTGCGTAGAGGATCAAATAAGCTTTCCAACGATATGTGGATCATCCAAAACGGACACCCGAGCGACGAGTTATGAACATTCCGATCGAACCGTGAATAGTAGTGAACAGTAAAACATGCAGGAAAAAGTACTGAGGCCTGACGTATTTTCTCTCCAACTTTAAACGATCATAACTCCTTGTACATAATGATCTGGATGATCTATTATATATCAACGGAAAGCTCTGCGAGTCCTCTTTCCAATGAAATTAGATTCATCCAATTTGTCTATCGAAGCAAAAGGTTATGGTCGATCTACTTCAGCCTATCAAAAGTGAATTTTTGGATCAACTGTAAACGATCATAACTCCTCGTACACAATGATCTGGATGAGATA
>NW_025889313.1:0-1257 GCF_002878395.1 Capsicum annuum
TTATTAATTCATAACATATACATAAGCACCGTCGAGGCTAGTTCATTCACGTTAGTGAGTATGGCACTTGTAATTTAATTTGAAGAAAAAGGGAAGATAATAGGCAGATCACTGCCTTTATTGGCAGATCACTGCCTCATTTTAGTTTCTTTTGTTCCCACTCCGCCACACAATTAATTTCTCTTCTTATTAATTCCTAACATATACATAAGCACCGTCATGTCATTTTTTTTCTTGTTCTTGATTAATGTATTTGTATCAAATGGGGCTTATCTTTGGCTTTGAGTGAAAGTGCATCCATGAGGTTCCTATTAGTCTAGATTATCAAACGTCATTCTTTAAAAACACTGTCCTTCTGCAAATCATAGAAAACAGAGAATGTTGTTTGCCAATTATGCTGGAAATTGTACATTAGTTGGTGTTATACAGATAAATTTTGTATATTAGTTGGTGTTATGCAGATAAAGTATTGTACTTCTTGTGTGCCTCTACATTTTATTTTGTTTGCACTTACTCTATATTGTGGAAGCTGGTGCCATTGTAGTTAGATGTGTACGCAAAGAAGATTTACGCCATGTTGCCAAGGCAACTGGTGCAACTGTGGTATGTTCACTAGACTGGTCTGGGAATTTTCTTCTGCTTTTTTGTTTTTCTTGTCTCATGGCAATTCCTTACCGTTACTCAGAATCAAACTTGGCTTTTTCCTATTTTACTCTGTTCCCGCCTCATTTTGTTGTTTCAAAATTATCTTTAATCCTTTTGTACTAATCAAATCATGAATACTGAAAAAGATGCAATTTGTAAGGACCATTCTATCATGCAATTTGCATAGTTAGATCCCCAAAGAAAGACCCTGTAACCTGCAATGGAATTCCTTTATGGAACTCTCTTTTATCTTTGATAATGTAAGATGAACAAGGAGTGTCATATGAAGTTAAATGTTTCTACTTGAATGGAGATAGGATCAAGAAGTTTGGATAGAACCAACGTTAAGCGTGTTTCTGATTGGCTTATCAATTGTTGGAGTAACTGGAGTATCCAAGTGTCTCCTCTTCTAACTGTTTAACCAAAAGATATTTTTTTTAAATGTCTCCTCTTTAGACGTCTTGACTCGGGGGTCTATCGGAAATAACCTCTCTACTTCTTCGGAGGTAACAGTATGGACTGCATACATCTTACCCTCCCCAGACCCCACCGCGTGGGAATGCACTGGGTTTGTTGTTGTTGTTGTAATTTAGGCTATCTACATGCAATACC
>NW_025889314.1:0-1424 GCF_002878395.1 Capsicum annuum
GTGGACCTTCTTGGATCGAAGAGGAATGAAGAAGTAGAAAAAAAGAGCAAATTAGATGAGTTGGCCACTGTTGTGGCGAAAGAGGCAAAATAAGAAGAAAAGAAGGATGAAGAAGAAGAAATGGAAGAAGATAAGAGCCAAGAAGAAAGTGTAAAAGAAGTAAATGCAGTAGAAGAAGAAAATGTTGAAAAAGAAACAACAACAGCTGAAGAAGAAGGCAAGGAAAATGAAGGAGCTATAGTTGAAAAAGGCAAAGAAAAAGAAGAAGCTGAAAAAATAGGAGCAGTAGTTGATAAAGAAGAAGAAGCTGACAAAGAAGCTGATAAAGCTACATCAGGTGAAGAAAAAGAAAAACTGAGGAAGAAAAGGAAGGTGAAAAAGAAGCAGCTATTGAAGGTGAAATAAAAAAAAGAAGCTGAGGAAGAAAAAGAAGGTGAGAAAGAAGCATCAGTTGAAGGTGAAGGGAAAAAAGAAGCTGAGGAAGAAAAACAAGATGGGTTCATAGATATCGTTGATGAAATCAACAACACCTATGTCAATGAGGATGAAAATAGTGAAAAAGACATTTGAATACAAGTATTTTTGATGTGTTGAATGATCTGTTGGTAGGATATTTGAAACATTCTTTTATTTCATAGAATATTTATTTAATCTTTCGTATACTTCTTTCATAGTCTATCATTACCATACTGCTTCATTTTAAGTTGATCTGTTTATTGATCGACTATGATTCTATCAAAAACAGTGTTAACATTGTAGAAAAATAGAAGTATTATTATTTATTCAATATCACTACATCCATGTTACACTTTTCCAAAGAACGAATACTAACATTATAGCACATAACATTATTTTTTGTCCATTATCCCTTTATTTGGCCAAAATCAATTTTTGTTTTAGTTGATCCCTCTTTATTTGTGTGTCATGTAGCAATACTTTAAGGTGATCCCTTTGTTCTTCGGCTTCTTTGAACAAATTTATAAGAAAATCTCTATTTTCTTCGCATTCTTGGAGCCTTTGTAGTAGATTAAATTTTGCCAAGCCACTAAAATTTGATGTCTCGGGTCCTGGACTCAACGTTGATGGACTGCTTGGAGATGATAGCTCATCGAGCCATTTAAAAAATGAGCATGCGTCATTATCCTAGAAAATAAATTATAATTACATAACGATTAACTTAACATTATAAAAAAGACATACACAACTCACCTTCGCAATTACACAGTTATAAAATTTGAGACCTGGATTTGAGTCTGTGCGTGACGTCCTCAAGACAGCCACATTCCCACAATAATAAATTAGAGTCTTTTTAGAATTGAATGTTTGAGATGCTTGAGACATTGTAGAAGTTTTAAATAAAAACAAAGTTATGAAATAAAATAATGAGGGAGTGACGACTTTATATATGAAGTAAAAAAGATGTG
>NW_025889315.1:0-4602 GCF_002878395.1 Capsicum annuum
TGCGTTGTTTAAAGGATATTGAGGAAGTGGAACGAAATATCTTGGATTTTGCAAAGAGGAACCTTGTTGCATGTGAGCATATGAATTTGAGGTGCAAGCTCGGGATTGAGACTGACAATATTGTTGAGTTGGACCTCTTGAACTCTGCTTTGCCCCTGTAACGACAATAGGTACATTTTCCTTTTTCTTCCATTCTATCGCTCTCAATTGATGGCAATATCGTCCCAAGTATTTTACAGAATCCTCGTACACATCATGTTTCTCAAATTTTGATATCTTAAGGCGTGGAGGAAGGTTAACACTTGAAGACAGTCCCCATCTTTATATGCAACATCTTCATAATTCGCAATTTCTTGAGAATTTTTTGTAGTATTTTCTGTACTCTTCATTTTTCTAGCCATTTTCTCTTGCTCTTCTGTCATGTCAGACTTCTTAGTAAGAAAATTTGGTGGTCCAACTAACATAGATGTGGGTTCAGGAGTATAATAGTGATCATTAAGAGTGCTGAACATCGACTTACTAGCAGATTGGGGAGGCACAATTGCCGGATCAAAAGCTAAAGAGGAAACCTCAGTAGAGGGTGGAGCAACAGAAGCAGAGACTATAGGTGGTGCTATCGATGTGCTAGATTTATACTGAAGATCTAGAGAATAAGTGATTGAAACATTGAGATTCTTTTGGCTTGGAATAGATTCTGGGGCATGTTGTGGCGCATAACCAACAACAGAAAACTGACCTTACAATTTTGGTGAAAACTCAAGGTATTTATAGGGTTAATAGTGAAAAATAGCAGATGGGGCATCTCACTGGCCCAAGCTCGATACATTTTCAACATTTGTTGCCTCAAACTCACAATATCTTATTTTAACCTCTCATTTTCCTGACTCTTTGTTTGATCCATGATTTCACTTTCTATATTCTCACTAGACATGACTTTTTTTCCTGAATTTGGTGTAATATGAGGGACCAGCCAAAATACCTCAAACCAACCACCTTAAATTAACTGTATAAGAAATAACAAAGGTGTCAGAATACAATATTTTTCAAAAACTCTTTTTCTTTTATCTTCTTTTTTGAAGAGATCACCGAACTCCAGAAGGGTTGCCTACGTATCTCACTAAGATGAGAATCAGGTGTGCGTAGTTCTCAAAAATTGGAGCTACGAAGAAATATACCTTTTTTTTCTTTTTGAATAATGAGAAATTTATTTACTTATTAAATAATATTTTTTTAAAATTTTGAAAATAATTTTTTTTTAGTCTAAAAGGAAAGACAACTATTTTTTAAAAGATCACCGAATCCATTAAGGACTGCCTACGTATCTCAATAAAATGAGAATCAGGTGTGCTTAGTTCTTGAAAATTATGTCGTACAAAAGTCAGCCTCAAGACCCCTAGAGGTTCAGGACTGTTAAGATTTATATAAAAAAAAAATTGTAAAACTTAGCCTCATGATCCCTAAAGATTCAGGGCTGTTAAGATTTATATATTTTTATTTATTTTGTAAAAACTTAGCCTCATGATCCCTAAAAATTCAGGGCTATTTAGATATATATATACAAAAATTGAACTTAAGGATAAGAAAAATAATTATGAAAGTAATCATATTTTAAAAATATTTCCCAATAAAGCTATGAGTAATTTTTCAAAAGATAGGGTCGTATCCTGGGAAGGACTTCCTACGTATCCCACTAAGATGAGAATCAGACCCTCGTAGTTCATGAAAACCGTAAATCTATTTTATTATAAATTTAAAATTTTTCTTTCTTTTAAAAATAAAATTTTTCTTTTGAAAAATAATTCACTAAATTTGAGGATAATATAATCTCTTGCATTTTAAAGTTGCCTAAAGTCGGTTGATAAACAAACAGCCTTTCAAACAAATGTCAAAGAGCACGCAGGATGCACATGTTGGTCTTTATAAAGTAGGTCACCTGTCCTAGACAGACCCGATCCCTATGCCGAATCCCACTAATTCAAATGCATATGATGCAAATAAAGCGGCACCTAATAGGGATAACCAAATTCTGAGTTTTCAGTTCTTCTAAGTTTAAACCTAATAGGGATAAGTATCTAGACTAGCTCACCCGAGTCGACACTCGAGCCGGGAAGGGACAACTTGATCGGTAACAGGGTAACACCGCCTTCGTTTCCGATCCAAACCCCGCCTAACATGTGTGACTATAATCCTTCACCAGGTACCTTGACACTCCGGCTATCTCAAAAAGAAAGTAGGATGAATGTGTTGCATTCCTTCTATCCTATTTTAGAGACTCAGAGGGGATGTGCAAGAGAAGACTGTATATAATACAGTTCAATAAATATCAAAGCGGTAAATGAGCGACAAGTAGCACACAAGGCCAACAAACACAATATGAACAATAATTACAGCAAGTATAAGTCAATATAAAAAACTCGAATTCTTATTAATCCCCAGCGGAGTCGCCAGAGATGTCACACCCCTTTTTCGCCCGAGGGTTCGAAGTCGAAGGGTTTTTTCAATTAAAGTGACGGTATTGAATAGGGATTATTTTTATTATTTTCAGAGCCGCCACTTAGAATCGAGTTATGGTGTTCCAAGTCACCCTTTTGAATTCCTAGTCAAAAGGAAATGACTCTTTTATTTTGATTTGCGAAAATAGAAGATCGGATAAGAAATTCTGTTGACTGAAGGGAGGGTGTGAGGCACCCCTCGAGTCCCGTGGTTCTAGCACGGTCGCCTTTATTGACTTATCTTGACTTAAACTATTTTATTAAATTATGTTAAGGCCTAATTTCTCTCATATGTTAATGTCTAATAGTTGTCTATACAAATTATGTCTAATTTCTCTCATATGTTAATGTCTAATAGTTGTCTACGAAGAAATATTGTATCTATTTTTTTAAACTTTATACAAGTTTAAATTTCTACATGGGTGCACACCCTAGTTGGAAGGCATAGATCTAGCAGAGACAACGTCAAAGAACAAATACATGTATTTTGCCTTTAATTAAATAAAGTTGACAAGTATTTCACGATTGCGATTTTTAGAACTAATACTCCTTATTCTTTTTCTCCGGCTGATATTCCATATATGCTTTGAGATCGGATTGATTCAAATTAACACATAAAATAGAGACATATTTAAGATTTAAATATTATGAGTTTAATGCTTAGAGTACTTAGCGTTAAATACATTATATTTTAAATTATGAATTCGGATATACGATCTTTTGTTGCAACTTAAATAAAGTTTTATATAGAAATTATGTTCTGCATCAAAAGTACTTGGTTCAAATGTAGCCGGCGTAGCAACTCTACTTTCACCCCGACGATAATGTTCTTTAGAGATAAAGTACTCTTTGTCAAAAGTAATTTTATCTCAATTTCCAATATGAAGCTGTTAATTAAAAATAAAAGGTACTTATCGATCAACCACCACAAAAAATGATAGCAATACTTTAAATACGTGAAGTAGAAAACAAATGCATTAAGATTTTCTGAGAAATTAGAACCTATTTTGGGAAAACTTTTAAAATTAAAGTATTTTAAAAACGTGTTTTCAAAAAGTTCTTTGTAGTTATAGCAATTTGTGTTTTAGTAAGATTTAAGGAGCTCTTTTATTAGTATTAGATAAGTATGTTATTCAGTTTTTTTCCAAAAACAAGATTTTAAGAAAATAAAATTACGAAAAATGTATACAAATTCACATCAGGCTATATATAATAAAAAGTTTAAGTCTTATTTAAGAAAGACATTTCATCTTTGGTTTGAGATTCACACCCATCACAAACTATAATATATCTTTTGTAATCAAAATGTTTGTTATTTAATTACAATTTAAAAAAATTCAGTTAATTACTTGATTTAGTGTACATCACAAACGTAGATAACTACTACTCCTTATGCCTCAATTGATTTTTCTAATTTTAACTTATCATCAAGCTTAAGTATAAAGAAAAAAGTTGAATATTGTGATATTAATTAAATTAAAAACATATTGAATGTACTATAGTGTTCTTTAATCTTATGGTTTTAAGTATATCTCATGAAAAATTAAAATAAAGGAATTCTTAAAAAAATAAAAATAAAAAGTGGAGAAAACTCTTCCTTTAACGAACAAAAAAAGATTATTTTTTTTTTTTGAAAGACAAATAAATTTAAACGAATCAGAGAGTACAATCAATTATGGCTTAGCGGCTGGGCAAGAAGTTGTGCTTTGATAATTCAACTGACAAACAAGTGATCCGTTTGAAATACTTCAATCTCAAATACATTCAATTTTTCGTATAAATAGAACCCAATTGTTGCATCAATTACTTCATCCTCAAATTAAAATAACTAAGCTTTGAAGAAGAAAAAAAAATGATGGGTTCTAAGGAATTTCTATTTCTTGGCCTTCTTTTGGCTATTTTTGCGATGATAAGCTCAGAGATAGTAGCGAGGGAGTTGACTGAGAACGGTAAGGCTAATTTATTATTTATCTCTTTGAAATATTGGATTTTTTATTAAATTATTCGACATATTTACTTTTTAAATTTCATAATTTATATATGCAGCAAAGGACTTGGATAACAAGAATGTTGTACAATACTCATGTGGCGTAAACTTTGATAGTGAATA
>NW_025889316.1:0-4077 GCF_002878395.1 Capsicum annuum
TTTCATAATCAGGTTCTTGAAACTTGATTTGTCAAGAAATTTCATACAAAAATTTTATTTTGATTTGGTTAAGCCAAGTAATTATTTGAATTATGATTGAGAAAATTAATGATTTAAAATTTTGCACAAATCAAACAGTCAACAATTGAGGACCAATCCAACATCATTTTCTTTTGGTGGATTTCATTTGACTCTTCAAATTTGATTTTATGAATGTTGTGTCAACATAAAAAAATCTATTGCTACTTGGAGTGATTCTATTTTAAGTTCTCGAATTCTAAATTTAAAGTCGTCGGAGAAACTCATTTATAACGAGCATTTGAAGATAATCATATTTAAATATTATAGTGATGTGGTACTATTAACTAATTTTCTGGACAGTTATGTTTTATTAAATATTACTTTAAAAAAAAATATGTACTATGTTTTAATATATTATAAATCAATATCTATTCTTTAACAATTATAATACGTGCCAAATTTAACTATAGTTTATTGTTTACGCTAATATCAATTCTAAGACATTGTCTTTATTGATGAGAAAATGGTGATGTACAATCTGATTGCAATAAATCATCACAAATTTGTTCAACAAGATCTGGACAGCTTCATTTAGCCAGATATTGGTGTTGAAAAAAATCTTCATCATCTATGCAAGATGATGCATTCATAGAACTAAAGAACGAATTGGTTAATGTACATTATCAATATTCATAACAGATTTTCAATATCGTTTTACAAATTTACTAATTATGTATTTTATATATTTATCTTGTAGGTGTAGGTTCGAGTTGAGATATTGAATTTACAGAAAAAGTGCATTCTTGATTCATCATATATTTTGATAAATGATATATATATATATATATAACAAAAATCTGTTATTTAAATATTTATGTTCTTGGTCAAAGGTCCATTTTTTAAGAAAAAGGTGAGTACTAAAGATTTAATATGTCAACACTTTTTATTGTATATGAAATGTGCAGAATTTTTAATTTTGAATTTTTAACGAAGAATTGTCATATGAATTCTTTTGGTGATGATACAGTATATCAAAATTTATAGCACGTGAAAGTTGTTTGTGTGTGTGTGTGTATATATATATATATACATATATATAAATACACCTGTGAGAAAGGATTTTAGCTAAGGAACATGAGTCGAGGTACCTTGTTCATCTTGGTTTTACAAAGATGTATCATTATTTGAAGGAGATGTATTCGTGGAACCATATGAAGAGAGATATGGAATATTTTGTGTCCAAATGTGTGGTCTGTCAACAAGTGAAAGTGAAGCACCTGAGTCTTGGTGGTTTGTCTCAAAACATTCATTTACTTATGTAGAAATGGAAACTGATTGATATGGATTTTGTTACGGGTCTTCCGCAGTTTGGTAGTCCGTTTGACTCGATTTGCGTCATCATAGAGAGGTTGACTAAGTTTGCTTATTTTTTGCCAGTGAGGACTAATTACTCTACAGAGGGTTATGCTAATCTTTTCATTCAGGAAACTATCAAGTTGCATGGTGCTCCAATTTCTATTATATCTGATTGAGCTACTCAGTTCTTATCTCACTTCTGGCATTCTTTTAAGAGTTATTTGGGAGCTAATGTGAACCTTAGCATCGCTTTCCACCCATAGATAGATAGACAAGCAGAGAGGACTATCTATACCTTGTAAGATATACTTCACTTTTGTGGTAGTTTGGTCAACGATTTGCTTCTTATCGAGTTTTCTTATAACAATAACTATCACTCTAGTATTGGAATGGTCCCCTTCGAGGCTCTTTATGGTAGTAGGTGTGTCCATCCTATTGGGTGGTTCGAAGTTGGTGAGACTTGATTGTTTGGCTTTAATTTGGTCAATCGGTCCATAGAGAAAGTGAAGGTGATTAGGGTTAGTCTTAAGACCTCATAAAGTAGCCAAAAGTCCTATGCAAACGTGAAGCAAAGATTTTTAAAGTTTGGTGTTGGTGATTGGGTTTCTTGAAAGGTTTTAAAATATGGGGAAGCTCAGTCCACGTTATATTGGCCCGTACTTGATTTTGAGAAAAATGGGCAATGAGTTTGATTTGCCTTCTAGTTTGGGTTCCATATGTTGATGTTGAAAAAATGCGTGGGCAACCTTTCCTTGGTTGTTCCTTTGGAGTATGTGGGCGCGTCGGATTCCTTATCTTATAGGAAGTCCTTGTGGAGATGTTAGATCGGTAAGTCTGTTGGATGCAAACTAAGGATGTGACTTCGGTAAAGGTCTTATGGTGGAATCATAAGGTTGCAAAAACTATCTGCGAAGCTGAAGAAGACCTGAATTCAAATATTCATTTCTTTTTTCCTCTTCGGATAATCGTGCTTATAATATGTGTATTCCTTAATATCATTTTTTCCTTTATTAAAGGTAAGTGTGGTTGTGTTCTGTGTTGAAGTCGTGCTAATAGATACCTTAACTCATCATTCAGAATGAATGATCTTTGTAGGGGGGAGAATTAAACCCCTAAGATTTTAGTCCTTGAAAATTTCTTGACCATTGAGCTTACTGCCAAAGTAACGACTTACCTTACAAGTCATAAGGTGTCTTGACGGGTCGTATGACCCAAATCGTATCCTGACTAGTGAAGGTTATTTTTGCTTTAGGATTGGTTATGACTTGATCCCAATGAGTTATTAAGACTCTATATGAGTTGTATAGTGTAAATCGTAGCATGACAAGTGTTTGTGCCAAATGTTTCTACCTTGATCAGGACTCTACTCAACGAGCCATAAGTACTCTATATAAGTCGTAAGGTACCAATCGTAGGATGACTAAATACTTCTGTCTTGGTTACGACTAAGCCATAAGAAGTTGAAGAGTTTTTTGACAAGTTATATGGTGTGAGTCGTAGGGTCACCAGAGATAGTTCCCTTAGCTACTGTCCAAACTATGACTCGTGGTGATGAGTCATATTTTATTTTTAGGAATCGTATAGTGACCTATAGTCGATGGCGATAAATTTTCAGCTTTTAATGAAAGGCACTCTTGATATTTTCCTCTTTAAACACTTAATAACCATGACCATAAAGCATCTTTGGGGTGTTCTTTTTAACACTTATCAAGCATAAACACTTTCTCAAAATCTCTCAAATTCCTAAGGCAAAAACAAACTAGGGTTCCTCAAAGTTGGTTATCTAAGGGATCATGGGTTGATTTTTTTCCATATTTCTCTATACTTTAAGGGATGTGACTCTACCCTCAAACTTATTTTGCTGTAAGAATGTGTATTAAATGATTATTGATGTGAAATTGAATATGGGCTTTTGCATAGGCTGAGGGTTTTGCATGAATGGTTCTTAAATTATTTTTCCATGATTTATTATGCATTGGTTGTTTATTATCAATGGTTTTTGCATTAATTGGGTGCATGAGTATTGGAATTGGAATGGGGGTCGAGGAATTCTCCTAATTTGATGATTTGGTATTAAAACTAATTTTGAAATTGTGTTTCCTCAACCCAAGCATGCCTTTGATTTAGAAATATGGTTTGCCAAATCATTTGAGATTACTTATCTACACTATTGCATTACATAAATAGTTAAAAGGTTAAACAAGGATTTTGAAAGCCTTATTGGTCGTGTTTTAATTGAACTTAAAAACTAAGTTATGGAGGCATCCCCCTCGAGTTGATTTGATAAACTAAAAGGGCTCGAGGCATTCCCCCAAGATAATAGAATGTAATTACAATGACATAAGTATAAGGATATGACAATACTAGTGGTGTGACATAATGTGATGATACCTAAGTTTGATTATACTCCTTTGCGTAAGAGCCCTCAATTAGTACATGATAATAGCCCCATTATTCTTTCTAGACGCTCGTTTAATCTCGGATGTTTTACTCCATCACCTAGTAGCAAGAGCAAGAAATAGTGTTGAAAGAGAGTCCTACAAAATAAGCAAAAAGTGTGTTTTCCCAACAAAATTCAATTTCCTCATTTTGGGAAACAATGCGAAAAGATTAATATCAACATGCAAAATGAAAAATTCTCAACAAAAAGGGTGTTATTGCTCAAGCTAAGAGGAATATATATATATATATATATATATA
>NW_025889317.1:0-3305 GCF_002878395.1 Capsicum annuum
AGCGTAGGTTGAGATATCTTAACCTTTCAGATTAGGGTTGATGAGGTTGTTTAACCTGTCAATTTAGGGTTCCCACCGTTCTTATTGAGTACCTGCCAGATAAGGGTCACTCACAAGATGTCCTTACCCGTGGTACGTTATTGACACCCCTCCAGTCGGGAAAAAGATTGGACCCCAGCTTAGCCATAACGGCATACATGGGGCATGTCAATTAAACACTACCTCCCACAGTTTTAGTATCAGTCTCAATAAAAGAACTCAGGGTGTTCTTCAAATTTCAGTATATACAGGACTGTCAGATACAGTCGTCCATGTTATCAGCTTGCAGTATCAGTCATGACAGTTATCAGTAAACCATGTATTAGCTTACAGGTCTTGCTATCACACATTCACAGTCCCAGTTTCTATATATGTATGTTTGCACTCCTACGTTCATATTAGTCAGTCAGTGTTGCTCCTGCATGAAACCCTTTATGTTCAACCTACCTTCCTCGTATACTCAGTACTCCAGTTGTACTGACGCATTTACGCTATGGTGCTTTCTTTTCATGTTACACCATAGGTTCCGAGACATGAGCTCCATCCCAGCAGTAGCGGTAGCATTCCAGTCGCAGAGACACAGTGAGTCCTCATATATTCGAGGACAATATGATTTGATATATTTATTTATTTCTTCTGTTCAATTTTATAGAGTTAGTTGGAGACATGTTCCTTCAACTCCTTATTCAGATAGTTTAGAGGCTTTCAGATTTATGTTCAGATTTACTTTCAGACTTAGCTTTCAGATTGAGTTATTTTGGGTATTTTCACCCACATGGACGTTATGATTTTCAGAAATGGTTTTATTCAGTTGAACCTTATGGCCTTACAGTTTTATGTATTCTGCATTATTATGTTATGATTTGCAGTATACAGGTACAAATATCAGTCATGGGTTAGCTTGTGGTCCCTCGGGGTCATGAGCACTGTGTAGCATTTCGGTTCAACAAGGTCACAGTCAAGAATAGATATCCTCTTCCCAGGATTGATGATCTATTCGACCAACTTCAGGGTGCCAGTTACTTCTCCAAGATAGACCTCAGATCAGGCTATTATCAGCTCAGAGTTAGAGAATGTGACATTCTGAAGATGCTGTGACATTCCAAAGATAGCTTTTCGTACCCGATATGGTCACTTCAAATTTGTAGTCATGTTATTTGGTCTTACCAATGCCCTTGCAGCTTTCATAGATTTGATGAACCGTGTGTTCAAGCAGTACTTGAATATGTTTGTCATAGTCTTTATAGATGATATTTTGGTTTATTCTCGCACAGAGCGTGATCATGCAGACCATCTCAAGATTGTTCTTCAGACTCTCAGGGATCACCAGTTATTCGCTAAGTTCAGCAAATAGGAATTTTGGCTAAGATTAGTAGCATTCCTTAGATTGTTTCCGGTGATGGCATTAGAGTAGATCCTCAAAAAACCGAGGCAGTAAGAAACTGGCCCAGACCCGTATCTCTATTAGATATCAGGAGTTTCTTGGGTTTGGCTGGCTATTACAGACGGTTTGTTGAGGGATTTTATTCTATTGCATCTCCCATGTCCAGATTGACTCAGAAGAAGATTAAGTTTCAGTGGTCAGATTCATGCGAGAAGAGCTTTCAAGAGTTGAAGACACGAATCACCTCAGCTCCAATTCTAGCTCTTCCAGATGGTTCAGACGGTTTTGTACTCTATTGTGATGCATCCAGAGTGGGTTTAGGTTGTGTCCTCATGCAGCATGGTAAGGTCATAGCCTACGCCTCCAGACAGTTTAAGCCACATGAGAAGAATTATCCTACTCATGATCTTGAGTTAGCAGCGGTAGTTTTTTCCTTGAAGATTTGGAGGCATTATCTCTATTGAGTTCATGTAGATATCTTCACAGACCATAAAATCCTCCAGTATGTCTTTTCCCAGAAAGATCTCAATCTTCGTCAGAGAAGGTAGTTAGAGCTCTTGAAGGATTACGATATGAGTGTTCTTTATCATCCAGGAAAGGCCAATGTTGTGGCCGACGCTCTCAGTAGACTCTCCATGGGTAGTATTTCTCACGTTGAGGGTAGTAAGAAAAAGATGACTCAGGAGATCCATCATCTTGCGAGACTAGGCGTTCGCTTAGTCGATTTTTCAAAGGGTGGTGTATGTGTTCACAGTAGTTCAGAGTCATCTCTAGTTTTCGAGGTGAAAGAGAAGAAAGACAGAGATCCTAGCCTTGTCAAGCTCAAAGAGTCAGTTCAGAATTAGAAAGTAGAGGTTTTCTCCCAAGGGGGAGATGGTGTTCTTCGTTGTCAGGGTCGTCTATGTGTTCCAGGCGTAGATGAACTGAGGCAGCGAATTCTTGCAGAAGGCGCGATACTCTATTCATCCAGGGGCCACTAAGATGTACCACGACATGCGGGAGATCTATTGGTGGAGTGGGATGAAGAGAGATGTCAGCAGGTTAAGATAGAGCATCAGAAACCTAGTGGTTCCATGCAAGAGTTCACCATTCCTACTTGGAAGTGGGAAGAAGTGAACTTGGAATTCGTGACGGGTTTGCCTAGAACTCGTCATCAGCATGATTCAGTCTGGGTCATTATAGATAGAATGACCAAGTCATCTTATTTCCTTCCTGGTCGTACTTCTTATTCCGTCGAGGATTATGCCAATCTCTATATCAGGGAGTTAGTCAGGTTACACGGTGTTCCACTATTTATCATCTCAAAAAGAGGTACCCAGTTCACCTCCTACTTTTGGAAAGCGTTCCAAAAGGGTCTCGGTACCCAAGTCCATCTCAGCACAGCGTTTCATCCTCAGATAGATGGTCAAGCAGAGAGGACCTTCAGACTCTTAAAGATATGCTAAGGGCATGTCCAATTGACTTCAAGGGAAGTCGGGATGACCACTTGCCTTTGATTGAGTTTGCATACAACAATAGCTATCATTCTAGTATTCAGATGGCTCCATTCGAAGCTCTCTATGGTAGGAGATATAGATCTCTGATTGGTTGGTGCAAAGTTAGTGAGGCCTCAGTCATAGGTCCTGACTTAGTATTCGACGCCTTAGACAAAGTTCAGTTGATCAGAGAGAGACTCCGGGCTACTCAAAGCCGAAAGAAATCCTATACAGATGTTCATAAAAAGGATCTCGAGTTTGAGGTCAATGACTATGTCAGTCTATCTTAAGATCTCTCCCATGAAGGGAGGGAAGAGGTTTGGCAAGAAAGGGAAATTCAGTCCCCGATATGTCGATCCCTTCAGAATTCTCTGTCGCTTCGGTAAGGTAGCTTATGAGCTTGAGTT
>NW_025889318.1:0-3530 GCF_002878395.1 Capsicum annuum
AGAATAGGTAGTTTTAAGTCAAGGTCAGAGAGTGGTAAACCATTCCCAGTTCCACAAAAAATCCTTAGCCCCAGCTCTTTCTTCAACTAGTGAGCTAGTGCTAAAGTTCAAGAATGACAATCGGGATAGAGCGCTAGGCTCTAAGCCTCAGGGTAGCATGAATAGTGGTCGCACTAATCTGCTCTACGGGAGGTCTGGTAGGAATCATTAGGGTATGTGTAGGGATGGTAGTGGTGTGTGTTTTGGATATGGAAAGCTAGGCCATAGAGTTAAAAAATGCCCCAGGTGGGTCAGCATAGTCAGTACAATCATTCCTAAGTTCCAATTGGTCGCCCAACTCAGTAGTGTGACACTTCCAGTACAACCAGTGGATAGCGCTAGAATAGGCTGTGTGCATTTTAGTCCTAACAGGATTAGGTAAGTTATACTGATATCGTTACGGGAATGTTACAGGTCTTTCATCTTCATGTGTATGTTTTATTAGACTCCAGAGCCTTACTTTTTTTATAACCCCTTATGTAGTTGTCAATTTTGGTGTCAGTCCCAGAACACTAGTAGAGCCCTTCTTAGTATCTACCCCAGTAGGTAAATCTATTACAGCCAAATGGGTATACAAAAATTACCCGATTACTATATCTCAGGAAATTACTTCAGTAGATCTTGTAGAGTTAGAAATGACTGATCTTGATGTCATTCTCGACATGGATTAGCTCCACTCATACTATGCTTTAGTTGACTATAGAAATATAGTCATCTAGTTTTTATTTCCCAATTAACTAGTCATTGGATAGAGGGGCAATACCTTACTGCTTAGGGGTCAGATGTGTTTTCAGATCTCTCTTCAAAATCCTATGATAGCATATGATCTAGAGTAGAAACATGAACCAAGAAGTTTAGCAGCAGTAAAGTAGGGATAATGTTATCTGAATTTGGTGAATTATGTATCCATGGGGCCAGTTGTATGAAGGGTGAGCCAGTAGGCTTGAAATAGTGTATGCAAGAATCTAAGTCATTATGATGATGCAAGCGTGCTTATATAGTACCCTTGAGTGTTAAATTTGAATGAGGCTAGTAATGTAGTAATTGATGTTCTTACCAGCTAACTTATGAACTATAGGATATTGATGTCGGATGTCCAAGAGTAATGGTAATTCTCATAGTTTAGGGAGAAATATAAGTTTAGAGATGTGACATTAGTAGGCTATGATGGAGGTTAGTATGGTTCATTAAAGGTCTGGGGACATCTATTTTAAGTGTTAGAATATAAGTTTAAATCTTTGAAGATTGAGAAAATAAAAAGGAGAGTTGAAACTCTAGATGGTGTGAACTCATGGTATGGTGGTACTCATGAAGATCCTAAGTTAGTCAGTGTTTAAGTTATTATGTGATGACTATTGTAGCTATTAAAAGTTAAGAGTTATATCTCAGAAGGAAGTATTAGCAACAAGTTTTGGACTTTCAAGTGTAGTCTTTCAGGGTGAATTTGTTACTAATGAGTATTGTTATATTTCGAACCTTAGAGTAAAGTGCTGGTAGTTTAGTTTAGAGTTTATCAAAAGGGTCCTGCAGACCTTCAGTGATGGCTTATGCTAAGGGGGAGATGATAGAATGAGTAACAAAGTTAGGCTCTTCGATTCTATTAGTGATGCTAGTATATTGTAGAAGAGTAGTGAGGGAGGATGATTCCCATCCCATTATTATTTCAGTATTTGTACTTCCATTATCATGATATATACTCATGCCTTACATGTCAGTTCCCTGATCATAACTCTAATTCATGCACTTTCTATAGAATTATGTACGCTTCCAGTTCTTAGTATAAGGAGTTCCAGTTTGCTCAGCTGTACGAATCATATTCCATGAAATTTATGAACTCCAAACTTAGGTCATGTAGCTCATGACTTATGCTTTACGGTATGTTTAGTTCCAGCACTCATGCTACTCTCTTAATGATGATCAGTGAAATTTAGATTATGTCATGTATATCATCAGTTTTATCTCTATAACGAATCCAGGCCGTGGATACTCTATTTCTCAAGCCTCAGTTAAGCATCTAAGGTATGCATAGTATTCTTTCATGCTTCAAGTACTTATTCTCTAACCTTTCAATGACCTCTCCTTATGAATGGTAATGGTGATGAACAATTGTTTAGATAGGAAAGAGTAAATGTTTCATGTTGGGAAATTATTATTGTATGCTTGTTTTAGCTAATGCTGTAAGTGTGAAGTAAGATTGAGGTCACGTTTTTGGTTTATGTTATGGCTAGCTAAAATTTTGTGTGTGATTTTCTTAAGAATAACGCATGGAAGTTGTTAATGATAGAAGTATTACAGAGTATGGAAAAGACATTTTTATGGATTTTTTGCCTAGAAGTTCATGTATGGTTATGATGATAGGATTTAAGGTCATGTTGGTGTATATAAGTGGATGAGTGCATTGCGCGTTAGTGCATTCCTAGTAAGAGGTTCAAATTTAGTTGTTGATTGGTAAGAAGAATTATTCTTGGGACGAAAATTTGTAAAAATGCAGGATGTATTAAACTCATGATTCCAACTAGTATTACAGTGTTATGGGTGCACTTTGTAGATCCAAATAGGCTTGAACATAGTGCGAGAATTTAGTTTAGCTTAGACTTCAGTAGATAGAGTTATTAGTGCCCATGTGAATATTTTCAGTAGCCTCAAGTGAAGTACAGTATTGCAGTGGAATATATAGTTGAGGGAGTATTTAAGGAGTATGTCTAAGCTCGAGAGTAGTAGTTGCATTGTCTAAGGCATAACAATTCTAGTTTATGTTTTATAGGCCTATGACCCATGTTATAGATTTATAGTCTTATTAAGTGTCCTTAATTATATATCTTATTCAGGTCATCCCCATGGTCTTTGCTTCCTACTGTTATTATAACTTCTTAGAAAGATTGTTGAAAAAAATACTATAGTGGAGTATAAGCTTTCACTATAATTCAGTCCGTGTAGACAACAATTCAGTTTAGCAGTCAGACAAATAAGTTTCCATGGTTTTTCCATCTTCCGATCTAGTCGTACTATTAGAAGTTTCATGAATATTGCCATTCCAATAGATAGTTTGTTTGCATCCATATAAATTGTGAATTCAGTTCAGTTCATGCATCATGATTCAGATTCAGATATTCAGTCATGATTCAATCCATAAGTGCCTAGTGCATAATCTCAGTCTTTCCTTAGTATTTTACCCAAGTCAGTATCATTTGGGGGATGAATAATTCCAAGGGAGGATGTGGTAGTACCATGAGTTTCCATGTCCTAAACCTCTAAACTTTTTTTTACGAAACTAGATCTAGGCTAAGGCAATGATTACTCATAAGATGATTCTCTCATTCCTATCTCAGACTTGTAACCATTCTTATGTCATTGCATGTATTCAATGAATCAGTTCAACTCATGATATTCAGTTCACTTATCATGTTTTAGACTCAGTTATGTAATCATGATTTTCGTTATGTATGTTCAGTGTATAAACTTAGTTTCTTCAGAACTCTCATACCCCATAC
>NW_025889319.1:0-2753 GCF_002878395.1 Capsicum annuum
CTGCAAGTAAAACCTCACACCCACAGGCAACGAAATTAAACTTCCTTTGCAATTCTTGGAATGCTCATCGCATGTTTTATGCACCTCTTCTAGACTAATGCTAAATGCATAATTACTGAGAGTTATATATACATGTTTACATGATAGAGTAAGCAATTACATACACCTGCTTAAAGTCTTATGCCAACATCATCCATTACCCATATTTACAATGAAGTACTAAAACAAAAACCATTCATAGATGATCATTAAACATTAAACACATGTATTTATATCACAACTTGTAGAATTGAAATGCAATAATAAAAACAACCTAGACATGCCATTTCTACCAGATAGTACATGATTGGATTTAGAATATCGGCAACAACATCCAACCATAATGTAAATACACCCACCCTCACACAGAAAAATAAGCATTGTCCTCAAAGCAATGAATTACCGTACATGGTTGGAATGGGCTATTTACTTTGCCTCCTATTCTTCTAAGGCATCTGTCAGGTGGGGTGATGTTCCTGTGTCCTCCCCCTATGCAATGTTGGCTCCTATGGTGGTAGGAGCACTCACAAACTCAACTTCCATAATTAGAGGAATCATTTCCCGAACTGATCCTGTACTTTGCCCCCTTTCTGGGGCAGCACTAGTAGAGACTCCTGCTGCTTCATTTTCTACCTCCCGTTGCTTTCTTTCAGCTTCTTTCCTTAACTTCTTCATAGATCTTTTCAGGTTATATTGATCTAACTCTTCGGGTGACATGGCTTCTCTCTTCCTTTTTTCCTTATTTTCTTGTTGCTTTTTCATCCATTTGCTGCTTGCCTTTGTCTATCATGGGTCTGCCCATCAGGTCCAGAATGCCTTCCTCACCATCACTTAATGCTAAAGTCAGGTCAAATGCAAGCAGCTATGACTGTTTCTCCTTTAACTCAACTATGTCAGTCTTTTCCTGCTCAAACTCTGCCATGAGCTTGGCAAGATCAAGGAGAGATAGTGAATCTAGCCTTTTGTTGATGCGGGCTTCCATGTTATCTATTCTAACTTGAATAGTTTGAAATGGCCTGACTGCTTCTGTAATGCCCCGAAAATGGGTCCCAGAGCATCACATTTGAGCATTTTTTATTCAGTTCAACACGAATCAACGGGGTTTCCACAAATAACCCTCAAATATCAATAGAGTAATCATCATCCAAGAATAAAAGAATTTTAGAAAGATAACAATATATGACTTATTAGTCAACTCCCAACATCTATACTAGTCTGACAAGACTCTAAGAAAATTAATAAAACCAGCGAGCCATTGAGACATTCCCCAACTGACTCATACTCAGTTATCAAATGTAAACAATTCTGTGAAACTAACATCAGACATCACGTCCTCAGAACATGAGGACGCACCATGACAGAGGATGTAGAACAGCATGCCCGAAGAATCACTGTCGAACCTGGAACTGAGCACCTGAACCTACATTCTGAGAAAATGTAGCCCATATCCGAAGATGTAGGTCAGTACCATGGAAAGAAATCGAGTATATGGGAGTGTATGCAATTTTATAAACATCATCATCAAAAATATTTATAAGAAATATGCAGGATGTATGAAAGACTCACAAGCCTGAAAAAAATCATCATAATCATGAGAGGATGAAATAAGTACAACAACACATGTGAGTCATCATATAATTTGTCAATCACTTTCAGTTCATCAAGAATATCAATTCTCATAATGTAAATATCATTTAAATCTTTCGAAAGAATAACTTTCACAATTTCACTTTCAAGTCACTTCACCATTCACCATAGACACAAGGAAACACACACTGGGAGATCCTATAACCAACATAAACCATGTGAGCTACATGGAGTCCAACGTACAACCCACATTGGGGAGAGCCGTCCTATCGTTGCCATCGAAGTAGGACTATCGATATCAAATCCACACAAACTAGTGATCACTATATAAATCAGCCTCAGGATTACTCCTACGGGGGCACGTAGTTCTAGGAAAGTAAGGTCACTTTATAGCTCCCACTCAGTGCTAAAGATTCCTCCCAGACTTAGCTCAGATCATTTCAAAGACAATCTACAACAAAATAATTCAGTAATATATAAATATACATCGGGAGACATCATGCTTCCCATCTATCAAAATCAACCACGTTGAGGATTTCTTTCACACTTGAGTTCAAACCAACTCCATTAAGACCAAAAGGTCAAATCATTCAAAATATCTCAAATATTCAACATCAACGTGCTTATAACACATACTTTCTCAAAAAAATACAATTTTCAATGGGGATTCACGACCCAACTATCAAAATCATGATAAATATCGTTCAAGATTCATGCTTTATATCTCCACACATGTGAATTCATCTTTGAAAATCATAAACATTAAGATTTCATAATAATCATCATAAGATATGGGTTTATGCTTCAAATTCGTAAAAAATCAAATAAAAATCATGCCTTTGTAAAGAAAATTACTTTTGGGCACAAGAACGAAAGAGAGTTCTTATTGAAAAACCCTACATACCTTGAAATTGACCTCTTGATTATGGAATCCTATTCACACAAATAAGGGGTGCTCCTCGAAGGTCTCGAGATGATGAGTTCGATTATCAAATCAAATTTAAATTTCTACAGTGAAATTGGAAGATATTTGGAGCTCAAAATGGACCTAGAGTTTAGTTCTCTCAATGTTTTTGATGGAAGAACATGAATTTTATGGCTCAATATAAGTATAAATGGACAATTTT
>NW_025889320.1:0-1195 GCF_002878395.1 Capsicum annuum
AAAATAATTATAGTTTTCTTTAGGAAAAGTAAAAGTAATTATGATAACTTTTATTTTCATTCTAAGAAAAAGTAAAACTTAAATATAGTAAGAAAATCAAAACAAAAACCTAACATTTCGAAATCTATCAACTACTTGCTAAAGTCGCCGTATGTTGTACACTCGTGACTGATGAAAATGTTGGAACAAGAAGATGGAGAAGAGAATTGGTAAGCTTCTATTAACAAAGTCATATCTTTCCACTTTTGCCTTTTCGGGAATGATATATTCTTACTGTGGACACAAGTGCTTGGATTCTCCCCTTTCTGCTTGTGCATTGCACAACTGCAGTTTTTATGGTAAGGTCGTCTCTCGATATTCATGTCTAACATGGACAAGCTTCCATCAAAGACACACTGAAGCAGCATTTGAGTGGCCATTCTCTTATCTCTCCTCTTTCCTGCTATAAAACTTTTCTAAATGTGCTTCTGTATGCTTCAGATTTCAAGATTGTCTGATCGTCTTTACAATTCTGTACATCTGTTTAAGGTTTTATGTAGAGAGAGTAAGCATTGATTTATGTGCTCAACTTAGGGAATTTGGTAGAATCAAGGGTGTAAAAGGATTCTAAAGAATTCAAGAAGTTCTTGTGCATGTTATTACCTTACTATCAATGAAACTGGCGTTTTTTCCTATTATGTTTTTTGTCTTGGATGCAATCTGTTCTCTATGTGTACTTATGTGTGTTCGTTAAATGTAAGATACTTGTATTCTTTTATAATCTTATGCTTGTAGCTGGTATCGTTTAGGTGGAAAAAGAATATGTTTTCTTTAGTTACAAGTGTGCAAGTGTGTCAGTAACTAAGTGTACTGACCATTTGATTCCTTATTTTAATTGCATATTTGATTTTGGTTTGCTTAGTTATCTAGGTTTGTACTTTGTGCATTGTGGTTTCTTGACTTCGGTATTATTTTTTGTGGTGAAGTTTTCTAATATGCTCTTGTTCTTAATTAATACTTGGATGTGTCAATTATTGAATAATCCAATAGAAGTTTGGCCCCAATTTATAGGAGACTTTTGTCCTACTTGCATCTGAAAATGATTCACTTATTACCCTTGTGACCTTGTTATATCCTTCCACTCAATTATTTTGGATTCACTCTTCAAAGTATTGTTATATGTGCCAATCCCTTATTGCAACAAAAAGATTACTTT
>NW_025889321.1:0-1421 GCF_002878395.1 Capsicum annuum
AGAGAGACATTCCTAAACGCCTAGTAGCCTCTTGCTTATAAGTGTGGCGCGCTACACACCCATAAACAAGACTCTACCCAACGCGATTTCGCAAACACCCTAGGACCATAAACCGTGCTCTGATAACAAGTTTGTCATGACCCGAACTGCGGTCCTGGCTGTGACGAGCATTCCCGAACCATGAAGGCCCGGGACGCCCTTCTTTGTCTGGTAATCATGCACAACATTCATATATAAATAGAAAATGCGGAAATAAAAATCTGCTACGCAAATATGGTCAATCTAGATTTAGTTTAATAATGAGGAATAAGATCCAATATCAACTAAACATCGTCTGAAACTGTTAGCGAAATCTCTACTGCAAGATCAATAACAACTGTCTGAAAACTGGGACAAGGACCCCAGTAGACCAAAACCATACAGAATATTTGAAAGTAAATAGGCCTTTTGAAACATAGAAGACTCACCAATCTGAACTCTGCACTTCTTTCTGGAGAAATTCTACTGCTTATCAGGACCCCTAGATTATGCCTCAGAACCTGGAGGGAGGGGGGGTCAATATAGTTGTACTAGTACTCAAAGCAATCCAAAATAATGTATTTGTATATATATAAAGTAGATGAGATCAATTTAACAAAACATCATGCATAAAATTGTTTACAAAAACACATGGGCATCATTTTGATAATCGTAAGACATTCTTGTCAAAACAGTTTCTAATCTTTATATTACTTCTGAATTAGGTGGTACTCCCCTACAAGTCTAAAATTCCACGGGCTATATGGAATCCGCCATTGACTCGGAGGGGAAGCCCCCAACCCAAGTCTGCCGCAAGGGTTGGAGTGTCTGAGTCTAATACGCCACACGGCAGTAGGCCAGCATAAAATCCCTCTAGGGGACATAATAACCCAGATCAACAAATCACGATTTTGGGCAATAAGTTGTCTGAAATCGTTCCTTCTTTGGGGGACCATCGAAGCTCTCTTTATGCCCAATTTTATTCTTTTCTGAATTATGCATCATCCTAGTTTCAAAAGTCTGAAAATCTGATTTCAAACATGCATTCTATTCTGGTCTGAATTATCATGGCATAAATCTGGATTGGTGTCGTCACACCAAGACTTGGAAGTCCTATTTTTTGAGCCATAATGTATCATGCATAATTCCTTTCACTTCAACCAATGTCTAGACCACCAAAAGCATTTAAACAACATAAGAGAATTCATATTCAAGACGTAACTCAAAACCATGCAAGATCTCTTCAAACATATGGCGGTCTTGTGCTTTTGGTAAAAACCATGCTCTCTTTCATTTTATGTGTATTCAACATTTATCATCATACATAATCCTCTCTTTGCTTTTAAAATCATATTTAAGCCATAGTGCAAATCAAGATGTTTCATAACATGCTTTTCAATATG
>NW_025889322.1:0-1125 GCF_002878395.1 Capsicum annuum
CACCTCTAATCTTATACGTCTGAACTTTAGCACTTTAACTTTACAAATATTTAGATACCCCTAAACAACTTTCAAGAGAATTAAATACCACCCTAACACTATAATACCATTCTCACAATGGAGAGTGCATTACGCATGTGCCATATCATTGTCGTGTAAGCACCACATCATTGCCACGTAAGAGCCACATTAATTTTTTTTTTAAAGGGAACCCCACTAATATGTATATTATGTATGTATTAAGAAAAAATAGAAAAGAGAAAAGGTAACCCACGCCATTCCCCCACTTCCTCCTTCTTCTTCAACAGCCATGTCATGCTGTAGGCTCTTTACTTTTAGGTAGACTGCTTGTATACGACCTAGTTTGGACCTGTGATTAATGAAATTGTTTACCTAATAAAAAAAAAGAATCCAACCAATTTACAATCTATAAATTTGGAAAAAAAAAAATCAACAAATTGGATGCAGCCACAAGTAGAGCAAACAAGAAATTGCATCGTATTTGAAGAAACATAATTACAATAATTTCAACAACAAAAATTTGAGCAGTTTCAGAGCAAAAAATGGTAGAAAATCAAATCTTGTTTTCAAGAAAATCAAGTTGTAGAGATCGTTAAAATTAAGAAAATTGCTCTACTTTTGAAAAATTGAATTGGGTTTTAAAAGAAGATATGGTTCTCTCTAAAAGATACTCAATCCTGTTATTCAAAACCGTTTTAGTCTCAGCTCCCAAGCTCAATCCTGTTATTTCATTTATTTGTTAAGATCTTATTAATTGTTTAGGTTAAGATCGTATCAGTCCGAGCTTCCAAGCTTCAGAAATAGAAGGAAAATACCATGTCCCAAAGATCTAATTCTTATACCTGAAGCTCTATCCTTGCGATCGTGACCATGACTTACACAATTGTGAAGCATTGCTAGGGCATGCTGACGTGACCATGAAGATTACCCACCAACCACACTCATGATCGTTATTAAGCTTGCACCAACAGAAATTTGCATGATCTAATTCTTATACCTGAAGCTCTATCATTGTGTGATCGTGACCATGCCTTATGCGATTGCGAAGCATTGCTACGGCATGCCGATGTGACCGTGAAGGTTACCCACCAACCACACTGCATG
>NW_025889323.1:0-1551 GCF_002878395.1 Capsicum annuum
ATCACAGACTGAGATTGCAATCGTGATACCACGATCGCGTCAACTAGGCCGCGATCGCGACAACTTGTCCAGCCTGCACCTTGATTATCACTGCGGTTTCAGGGAGATCTTTTTCCCTTTTTATGCTTTTGTGTTATATAGTGAGGTCATTACAAGGCATATTGTTGGGGGTGTGGCCCTACCCTTATGTGTATTCATTAGTTTACAATACTCAAACCTAGTTTACTCAAAGCATGGAAATCTTGTGAATTAATTATTTTCATTATTTGTTTTCTAATTCCTTTAATAATGATGTTGGATGAGCCTTTGCCTACGATAGATTGATTTATAACATTCTTAAAGGAAAAGCATCATTATTGGGTTTTGACCCACAAATGCAGGGGAAGTTTGAGTACTTGTGGCATTATGGATTTGGGATTTTATTCAAACCATTGGCAAAGTCTGAGTAGCCATATGGTTAGTTTTCCTATATGAAGCCAAAATGTAAGTCCGTGACTTGGGTTGTTTCCACGGTTAGCAAATTGTGCATGGTTCAAATATAAAGCAAATACCCCCCCCCCCCCCGGTCCAAAAATTTTTAAAAATCAAGGGCACAAATATAAGCAACATTATAACAATTCTTATTCTCTTTTTTTTTACTCCAAATTTATGACTTGTGAAAATTGGTAGATACTATATTCTTTTGTCTCTAGTGAGAGAGGAAATTGAGCCTCCTTGGCGAATTTGAAGGCCATGTTTGGTGAGCTTATTTGTTTGAATCTCATGTATAATTGTACCATCTAGAACTTTCCCCATTAGTCTTTCAAAGGTAATTTTTATTGTATTTGGCAGGGGAGATGATCTTAGGCCATCTTTGCAAAATTAGAAGTCCACTTTAGCCTAAAAAGCCTACCCATGCATAGATGTTATCCCTAGTCACTGATATTGAGACATTATACCTTACTTTGGCAAACACACTACAAATCGTGAGCCTTTCAATTCTTATCCCACTTTTGAACCCTATCCTCCTTGAATTTAAAAATACAAATTGACGCTAAAATCCTAAGTTGAGGGTGGGGAAGATTAGAGGAGGTAACTTTGGCCCAAAAGAATGTAAGTTAGTGACTTAGAGATAAATTTTGAGAATAAAGAATAGAAAAAACAAGGGACCCAAGAAATAAAAGAAAATCATGAAATGTACAAGGCAAAGAGGTGAAAAGAAGATGCTTCCCAAAATATGGATGAATCAAGGTGTAAAAGTAGGAACATGCTTAAAGAGCGAAAACAAAAATAAGTGGCCTGGGGTCAAAAATTTTGATGAAAAATGTATAATGTAGATGTTCAAGGAGGGTATAGTCACTTTTTTCCTAAATAATATCCTACCCTACCCCGAACCTGCATTAAGCTCTCAAAAAGACCTTTGAGATCTCCAACCAAGTGTATTCATTATAGGTGTGATTGAAAATAGATTCAAGCCTATGGCATGGTACTTATTAACAATGAAATTTATTGAGAGAGAGAGAGAGTTTTGTACTTAAATTCCTTGTTTCATATTTTATAATTTGGTGTGTG
>NW_025889324.1:0-3755 GCF_002878395.1 Capsicum annuum
GCTAAAATTGAGTTCAAGGGGTAATAGGACCCCTATGAAGTTGGAGTATGTCGTAGCAAATTTGGTCGTACTACAGGGAGTACTAGATGCGTTACTCTATAATTTTTGAACGATAGATTCAACTGAACCCAGTATTTTCGTATGAATCGCATGTGCATGCACGTTCGTGCACAAGCACATTCATCAAGCAAAGTTTAAATTAACTTGGATCCATCAAGTTTATATAAATTTTGGATCCGTCTCTCATCATTTGAATATGTATACTATTTGTCTAAATAGATTTTTTGTCTCTCCTTTAAATGTTTCCCTCAATTAATTAACATTCACTAATGGGTGTGATAAGGGTGGATTTGAAAAAAAAAAAAAAAAGAGAAAAGAAAAAATGTTGAAACAGATATATACAGATTGCATTTATTTTGTTTAGCTGTTTTGTAGTTACTATTATTAATTTTGGTCAGTGTGTAAGCTAGTGACTTTCATAACCATATATAGGAATTTATAAGAAAAAAAAAAAACACAATTCATTTAAAATTAGTCTCTTTTATATGTGGCTTGATTAATCATAGGAATTCCTGATACCACTTGTTGGGTTCGAAATTGATAGGGCACGAAAGTTTAAAGTTTGCAAATGATAGATATGATAAATCAGATGACAAGGAAAAACATAATACTAAAACATATTATTGATACGGTTGGTCAAACGACGTATGTATGAGAAACTAATACTGAAAAATATAAAACTTATTAGGAAAAATCTTCCCCTCAACAAAACTCTTTGATGACTACATTATAGATGTTATTGTGTTATGTTATGAGAAGAGGGGTCTTCTATTTATAGATTTCCAAAACCTTTCCTTCAAGAAAAAGGTTTGTCAAATACGAAAAAGTTTTATATTTTCCTTTCAGGAAAAGTGAAAGTATTTATGATTAACTTAATTTGGTAATAAAATGAGGGCAAAAACCCTAACACATCTTTGATTCAAATAATAATAATAATAGGACTACTCATTTTCAACAACTTATACTATGTGAAAATTTTTCATTTTTTTGCGCTTTCCATTCAATATTCAGTACTCAATAATTCATATTCGTACGAAAATTCTTATTTCAAAAAAAGTAAAAATGATACTTTTTATAATCAGAGATAATTCTGAGATCTTTAATTAAAAAGGAAGAGATACTTAAAAGTGCACAAAATTGTCACTTATTATTAGTACTACTATCAACCATTATACTTTTTTTTCAGAGAACAAATAGAGGGTCATATGTACCTTTCAAACAATTAAACCTTCACCTACTATATAGCTGTGCTTTCCAAAAGATAACAAACACAAACATTAATGCTAGACATAAATGAATCTAATTATTCAGAGTCAGTGAGTTCGAAATAAATATGATCAATATATGCACATGCGAAGGAAACCTTAGAATAATTGGTAAAGTTGTTGTCATGTGACCGGGAGGTCACGGGCTGAAGCCTTGGAAACAGCTTCTGGCAGAAATGCAAGGTAAGACTGCGTGCAATACACTCTTGTGGCTGCATGCAATACACCCTTGTGGTGGGGCTCTTCCTCGAACCCTGCATATAGCGGGAGCTTTAGTGCACCGGGCTGGCCTTTGTATCTGTACGTGTAGATCGAGTCGAAAACAATGTATCCTATTGAACTCATCGACTTTGCCCTAAATTCGCCTCTAATATGTAGTTCGTCTTATCTTTTAGATTACTAATTCAACTTTTTATTGACAGTTATTACTTATAATATTTTTTAGGTAACCTGATATATTTTACCAACGTAGTCAAAGCATACCTATATATTTTGATTGTATATAATGTGAATACGTGTATAGATATGTACATTATACATATAGTGTGTGCATATTAGATGTAAAGTGTATGTACATTTAGCATAAAATATACACTATTTATATATTGTGTATACATGTTTAGTAAACTAGATGGTCTAGAGGCATTGAGCTATAACTTTTCCAATAATATATAATAATTAGGACAAACTAAAACATAAATCCCGATATTTTAGAGTTTAATTATAGAAAATCTTGATATTTTGCATAATTAATGAAAGTCCCGATTTAGGATATGTCGAGATACATAATTAGGTTCTGATGCATCCAACGAAGATACCTTTTTTCCTTTGTAAAGAACAAAATTAGCTCCTGATACATCTTTTTCCGATTTTGGGTATGTCGATATACATAGTACATTCAACGAAGATGCATTTTTTCTTTAGTAACGATACATAATTAGCTTCCGATATATTTTTTTCGATTTTGGTAGACATAATTAGCTCCTGATACATCCAACGAAAGTACATAATTAGTTGAAATTTTTATAATTACTTTATAAGGCAGGGGATTTGTGTAAATATGATAAGTTAAGGTGCATTGTTTATGTTATTTTTTCTAATAATTAGTAATAATATATTTGGTCCATGACAGCTATAACCATTTGATTGTTTTGAACTTTTTTTTAGGTTACATCATTTAAGTGTGGTGGATTTGCAATGGGGTTTTCAACCAATCACATAGCTTTTGATGGAATAAGCTTCAAAAGTTTCTTACAAAACTTAGCTTCTCAAGCATTTGATGATACTAAGCCCTTAGCCATTGTCCCATGCAATGATCGTACCCTCCTAGCCGCTCGTACGCCTCCACGTGTCACGTTCCCACACGTAGAATTACTCAAATTGGAAGTCCCCATTGGTGAAGAACTAAACCCTAAAGTATTTGAAACCCTAGATGAAGAACAACTTGATTTCAAAATCTTTAAGCTCAATGCAAGTGACATTACTTCTTTGAAGGAAAAGGCAAAAGATGAAAATGCCCCCAACGCGAAAATTACGAGTTTTAATGTGGTAACTTCCTATGTATGGAGGTGCAAGGCGTTATCATACGATGTTGAGAATATTAATTCGGATCGGATTTCAATTGTTTTATTCGCGGTCAACATTAGGCCAAGACTAAATCCACCACTGCCAGCGTCTTACGCTGGCAATGCTGTGCTGACGTCCTACGCGTCAACAACGTGTCACGAGCTTGAAGACGGGCCTTTTAGTAAAATTGTGGATATGGTGTCACAAGGGGGTAAAAGAATGAATGATGAATATGCAAGAAGTGCAATTGACTGGGGAGAAATATATAAGGGTTTTCCAAATGGTGAATTCTTGATTTCTTCATGGTGGAAATTAGGGTTTTCACAAGTTGAATACCCTTGGGGGAAACCTAAATATTGTTGTCCTGTGGTTTGTCATAGAAAAGAAATTATTTTGTTGATCCCAAATATTGATGATGGTTCAAGCAACAACAATGATGGGGTTAATATTTTTGTTGCTCTTCCTCCCAAGCAAATGGAGAAATTCGAGTCCTATTTTCACAAGTTCTTGTTGGAATGAGATTTATGTAATATACCTATTATTTTGTTTTATTTGAACAAGTTTTATGAGCTCGGGGTATATCGAAAACAACCCCTCTATTGGGTATATTTTACCCTCCCCGGACCCCATTAGGTGGGAAATTACTGGATATGAATATGTTGTTGTTGTATTTGAACAAGTTATATATATGTTGTAAACATGATGATGTGAGTGTTGAATTTTAATTATCTTGTATGGTGATGCTAAAAGTATTAGGCAGAATACATACGCAGGTCCCTCAAGTACGCACCATTTTTCACTTAGGCACCTCAAGTGGACATTGTTCCATTTTGGCACCTCAAGTAGGTAAAAAGTATGTCATTT
>NW_025889325.1:0-2902 GCF_002878395.1 Capsicum annuum
CCCCCCCTCCCTCTGTTAAACCCCCTCGATTTTCTCAATTTTTCATTGGTTTAATGAAAAGCAAAATGGTTCGATGGACCCTTATACTATGTTGGTTTTATAAGTCGGACACTTTTACTTATATGTTTGTCATCTGAGCTCCTGAACCCACTAAAAATTAATATTTTAAACCCATTGACCATTGACCAGTCCTATGTGGCATTAAATTGACTGAGTAGGATACGCCTAGATTGTGAGTGGGGGTCAATTTTTGATCAATTTTATATTAAAAAAATTAAAAGAAAGGGCAGTCAACTTTTTTCCAACTTGTTAAATTTAAAAACATTTTAAAAAATTAAAAAGTAATAAATAAATAAAAGGTCACCCCACCTTCCAGCCCCCCACCCACCCAGCCCTGTCCAGCCCCTCTCCACTCCACCCCAGCCCCTCCCCTACCCACCCCACCCCACCCCAACCCCTTCCAGCCCCCCTCCCCTGCCCCCTCATGCCACCCTAACCCCGTCCACCCCTCTCCACCCCACCACATCCAGCCTCAAAAACAAAGAAAAACTAATTAAAGAAAACACATAACACACAGAAGAGGAAGAAGAAAAGAGAAAAGGGATGTATTTGGTTTGATGTTTTTGTTGAATTATTAGTTGATTAGAGAATCCACATAAACCCAAATCACCAATTTCAATTTAGAAACTTTGTAAATTTTGCAAAGTTGAGAAGAAAAGATGTATTTAACCCGTCCAACTCCCCCACCCAGTCCCCAGCCCCAGCCCCCTCCCCAGCACCACCTTCATTTTAAAAAAAAAAAAAAGAAAAAATTTCTTTCAATTCAATTTTTTTCATTTTTTTTTAAATTTAAATTTAAATTTGAAATCTTTCATATTTTTTTGAGATTAAAATTTAAATTTGAAATCTTTTCATATTTTTTGGGGATTAAAATTTATATTTGATTTGAAAGTGAGTGATAATGGATATTGAAAAATTAGTAAATTTCATGAATTAAGCTTGAAAAAACTTAAAATTTTTGTGAATTTGTTAAAGATATTCAAATTTAAAAATCAAAAATTCATTATGTTTGTATATATGAATTTATAGTTAAAAATTTAAATTAGCTGGAGAAGAATTTTAATTATTTCGAATGAATTTGATATTTAATTTGTGAGCAAAAATAAAAACATGATTATTTAAATTTTTGTACAATTTATTAAAAAAAATTATTTAATTAAATTTATTTTAATATTTAATTTCTTATGTATCATTTTAAAAATGACATAGAATTTAATGTAATACCTGAAAATGACGTGAAAGCTGACGTGGCAGACGTGGAAACTGACAAGGCGGCTGACGTGGTGAGAGTGTGTTACACTCACCAAAAAAGTGTTTAAAATATTGCTTTTTAGTGGGTTCAGGGGTCCAGATGACAAACATGTAAGTAGAAGTGTCCAGCTTACAAAACCGACATAGTACAGGGGTCCACCCAACTATTTTACCTTAATGAAAAGATAATCGATTGGACAATTTGGTAACCCTATGTAAACATAAATATACATAACTTAACATTGGGTAGGGATACATTTGGTTAGGGATACAAATAATTATCTTATTCTTTTGTTTCTAATTAGTTATCGTCCTTATGGATAGTAAATATTTCTTAATGTTTGTCATTTCACAAAACCAAAGCATAGTTATTTATTTTTTTTCACCTTTAGTTTATCATTAATTATAAATATGAAGAAATATTAATATAGTACAAAAATAGAAGTATTAAATAGAGAATAGTAATAAATAAGGATAATTTGATCAATTTAACATGTAGTTAATATTTTTCTTAATGGGAGTGAAAACATTAAATATTTCTCTTAATGTAACTATGTAAGCATATATAAATTGAACTCATGAATATATATTTAACAAGTTTGTCACCAACTTGAGTTGCTATTTAAGCTATGCCACATGTTAGTGTATTTTAATACTCCTGACCAGAGTATAGACTAATGAGGGCAGGTCAAGTAGGATAAGCAAGCTTTTAGACTAGGAAGTTTTTGAAGATGAGATGCATATAATATTTTAGACGAATCTCAAATTGAAATAAAATATGAAAGTAATAAAGAGCTTTATAAAACGTTACTCAAGTTCGCATGCCATACGTGCAATCTTGGAGCTCGATGCGTTGTATCCCAAAATATAAATTTGTATGTCTAGGGCTAAAGCAGGAAATACATGTCATGGGCTTAGGCCATGACAAGTAGGTTATTAAAGCCATGTTTAATTTCCCTTAGTACGAGAATGGGGAAAAGCTTGGCGAGGATGCTACTAGGGTGTGGGGGGAGGTTGTATACATGTGATGTCCCTAACGAAGGGTAGACTGATGAAGGCAGGTCAAGTAGGACTAGCAGCCTTCCAGTAAGCTTCTGAATTGCACATGATATCTTAGGTGAATTCTACATTAGAATGTGAGAGGAAAGTAAATAGCTTTATAAGACATAACTCAAAATCACATATTGCTACACACGCATGATACACACATCTTTGGGTCTTGATATGCCTAAACCGAAATACAAACTTGTGTTGGTACATGCCCTAACCAGACAATGTGTCACGCGCGTGAGTCATGACATGTACGATATCAAAGATGAAACATTAAATTAAAGTTTCCTGCGAAATAGAGCTCTTTGTAACCGATAAAGTAAGCTAAGTAGTTCAAATCAGACTTAGAATCCAATTTGTCTATGCTTGTAACATCAATATATAGTATTCCACACAAAACTCAAATAGAGAACTTGCAAGATATTTTCCAAAACATGTCAAAAGAATCTTAGATATTGGTTAATAAAGCTCTTCAAATATGTATCATTTCCAATGTGTGGACACTACAAATATTTTTATAAGACAAATTAAGAACTCAAAG
>NW_025889326.1:0-3064 GCF_002878395.1 Capsicum annuum
ACTTAGTTCAGATCATTTCAAAGACAATCCACAATAAAACAATTTCAGTAATATATAAATATACATAGGGAGCCATCATGCTTCCCATCTATCAAAATCAACCACGTTGTGGATTTCTTTCACACTCGAGTTCAAAACAACTCCAGTAAGACCAAAAGGTCAAATCATTCAAAATATCTCAACTATTCAACATCAACGTGCTTATGACACACACTTTCTCACATCAACGTGCTTATGACACACACTTTCTCAAAAAAACACAATTTCCAAGGGGATTCACGACCCAAATATCAAAATCATGTTAAATATCGTTCAAGATTCATGATTTATATCTCCACACATGTAAATTCATTTTTTAAAATCATAAACATCAAGATTTTATAATAATCATCATAAGATATGGGTTCATGCTTCAAATTCATAAAAAATCAAATAAAAACCATGCCTTTGTAAAGAAAATTACTTTTTGGCACAAGAACAAATGAGATTTCTTGTTGAAAAACCCCACATTCCTTGAATGATGAACTTTAGATTGATACCCATTTTGATATGTTAATCGTGCCTTTGAATGATGGTTCTTGGAGTTCTTGAACTATGAACTTGGAATCTTGAATAAATTTGGAAAATTAATGGTGAACTTTGGAGGTTCTTGAAGATGGATGTAGGAGCTTAGGGTTTTCTTTTTGAGGGAATTTGATGAAATATAACATATAATACTTCTAATAGGCTTTAATATAGGTTTTGGACTAATTTTGGGTGAGGGGGAATGACTAAAACGCCCCTAAAAATCAAATAATTCTCGAATCTGTCCTTTGGTGGACTATTTTGATAGTCTAAAGTAGATCAACCATAACGTTTTACTCCAACCCCTCTTCTTACCCCAACACTTACCCGAATGAGCCCTACCAAACTTAGGACACAGGGGATGATTTAGCTTACTGCCAGCATTGTACTGTGACCTAGAAGAATATGACTTGATACTTTGCTCCTGCCTACCTCTAGGCACGGGAGAACTAGCAGATGACGGTGCTGGTATAGATGAATAATCCTGATACTGAGTTCTACTCCCTCCCTGGGATTTAATCTGACCATGTCCGTGCTGCTCGGACTTAGCTCTCTTATTCGCTCTCATTCTATCTCTCTCCTTAATATTGTCTACCCCTATCTGTTAGGTATGAGTCATCAGCCTAGAAAGATTTATCTCACTATTCAGCATAGCATACTTACACTCCTTAACCACATAACTAGATAATCCAGTCACAAACTTACTCATACTAACCCGATTATCAGCCACTAAGTTAGGAGCATACTTGGCCAACTGATTGAACTTTAGATAGTACACCCTAACAGTCATAGAGCCCTATCACAGGTTCATAAACTCTTCCACCTTTGCCTCCCTCATCTCCAAAGGGAAAAACTTATCCAGGAATGCATCCTGGAACTCTTGCCAAGTTGTAGGGACAGCTCCTTCTCCTCTAACTTTCCTCCAAGCAATAACCTAGTCATAACCAAGGTCTTTCAACCTATACGCAGCCAACCACACTATATTCCTCAGATACATACATCATCGGAATAATCTTCCGCACCTCCTCTAAAAACAACCATGGATCCTCATCAGACTTGGACCGATAGAATTCTGGCGGATTCATCCGCATGAAGTCACGGATCCTGGAAGTAGCTAAATCACCTCCCTGCTGCTGTGGAGCAACATTTATAGTAGCAGCTTGGGCCAGCACCTGAAAGGCTTCCCGAAATTCAGCATGAGACACATTTTCGTTCAATGGGTCAGCAGATTGAGGTTGCTGACAATCATTATTTCTTCTTGCTCGATATGAAGGAATATTTCTGAAAGAGAAGAGAATGAATCAATAGTAGAGAAAGATACTTTAAGCATGATAGACTTCTGAAAGAAAGAATCATACTTTTTCCTAAAATGTCTTGTAGCCTCTTGATCATAGATGTGGCGTGCTACACACCGATGATTAAAACTCTACTTAACGCGGTTTGTCAGACTCCCTAGACACCTTAAAACCTTAGGCTCTGATACCAAGTTTGTAATACCCCAAAAAATGGGTCCCGGAGTGTCACATGGTGCTTGAGGCTATGAGTAGCCCTAAGCTAACCCTTTGAGCCATTTTCATTAAGTTCAACACAAATCAACAGGGTTTCCATAAATAACCCTCAAATATCAACATAGTTATCATCATCCAAGAATAAAAGAATTTCAGAAAGATAAAAAAATACGACTTCTTATCAACTCCCAACATCTATACTAGTCTGACAAAACTCTAAGAAAATTAATAAAACTAGTGAGCCATTGAGACATGCCCCAACTGACACATACTCAGTTATCAAATGTAAACAATTTCGTGAAACCAACATCAGACATCACGTCCTCGAAATGTGAGGACTCATCACAATAGAGGATGTATAACAACATGCCCAAAGAATCACTGTCAAACCTGTAATTGAGCACCTGAACCTACATTCTAAGAAAATGCAGCCCACATTCAAAGATGTGGGTCAGTACAATGGAAAGAAACCGAGTTTATGGGGGTGTATGCAGTTGTATAAACATCATCATCATAAATATGTATAAAAAATATGCAGGATGTATGAAAGACTCACATAGCTCAAAGAAAATTATCATAATCATGAGAGATTGAAATAAGTACAATAACACATGTGAGTCATCATATAATTTGTCAATCACTTTCAGTTGATCAAGAACATCAATTCTCATAATGTAAATATCATTTAAATCTTTTGAAAGAATAACTTTCACAATTCCACTTTCAAATCACTTCACCATTCACCATAGACACAAGGAAACACACACACACTGGGAGATCCTATAACCGACATAAACCAAGTGAGCTACATGGAGTCCAACGCACAAACTACGTTGGGGAGAGTCGTCCTATCCATGCCATCAGAGTAGGACTATCGAAATTAAATCCACACAAACTAGTGATCACTATATAACTCAGCCTCAGGCTCACTCCTACAGGGACACATAATTCTAGGGAAGTAAGGTCGCTTTATACCTCTCACTCGGTGCTAA
>NW_025889326.1:3164-5435 GCF_002878395.1 Capsicum annuum
AATAACTTTCACAATTCCACTTTCAAATCACTTCACCATTCACCATAGACACAAGGAAACACACACACACTGGGAGATCCTATAACCGACATAAACCAAGTGAGCTACATGGAGTCCAACGCACAAACTACGTTGGGGAGAGTCGTCCTATCCATGCCATCAGAGTAGGACTATCGAAATTAAATCCAACCAAACTAGTGATCACTATATAACTCAGCCTCAGGCTCACTCCTACAAGGACACATAATTCTAGGGAAGTAAGGTCGCTTTATACCTCCCACTCGGTGCTAAAGATTTCTCTTGGATTTAGCTTAGATCATTTCAAAGACAATCCACAACAAATCAATTTTAGTAATATATAAAAATACATCGGGAGCCATCATGCTTCCCATCTATCAAAGTCAACCACATTGTGGATTTCTTTCACACTCGAGTTCCAAACAAATCCATTAAGACCAAAAGGTCAAGTCATTCAAAATATCTCAAATATTCAACATCAACATGCTTATTACACACACTTTCTCAAAATAACGCAATTTCCAATGGGGATTCACGACCCAAATATCAAAATCATGATAAATATCGTTCAAGATTCATGCTTTATATCTCCACACATGTAAATTTAACTTTCAAAATTATACACATAAATATTTCATAAAAATCATAATAATATATGGGTTCATGCTTCAAATTCATAAAAAATCAAATAAAAATCATGCCTTTGTAAAGAAAATTACTTTTGGGCACAAGAACGAAAGAGAGTTCTTGTTGAAAAACCCCACATACCTTGAATGATGAACTTTAGATCATTACTCATTTTTGAAATTTTAATCGTGCCTTTGAATGATGGTTCTTGGAGTTCTTGAACTAGTAACTTGGAATCTTGAATAAATTTGCAGAATTAATGGTGAACTTTGGAGGTTCTTGAAGTTGGATATAGGATCTTAGGGTTTTATTTTTGAGGGAATTTGATGAAATATAATATATAATGCTTCTAATAGACTTTAATATAGGGTTTGGACGGATTTTGGGTGTGGTGGAATGACCGAAAATCCCCTAAAAATCAAATAATTCTCGAATATGTCCATTGGTGGACTGTTTTGATAGTCTGAAGTTGATCAACCATAAAGTTTTACTCTGATATCTAAATTGGATGAAATCAATTTCATTAGAAAGACGACTCTCATATCTTTCTGTTGATATATAGTAACTCACCCAAAAATTCACTTTTTATAGGCTGAAGTAGATAGACCATAACTTTTTGCTCCGATAGACAAATTGGATAAAACCAATTTCATTGCAAAGAGGATTCGCAGAGATTTTTGTTAATATATAGTAGATTACCCAGATCATTATGTACAAGGAGTTATGATCATTTAAAGTTGGAGCAAAAATACGTCAGGCCTCAGTACTTTTTCCTGCACGTTTTACTGTTCACTACTATTTAAGGTTCGATCAGAATATTCATAACTCGTCGCTCAGATGTCTGTTTTGGATGATCCACATATTTTTGGAAATCTTATTTGATACTCTATGCAATGGTGTGTCATAATCTAAGACATTCCACACATAAAATTTATAATTCATTCTAGAAGATTGAACTCAAAACGTTTACGCACAAAATTTCTATGAAATTTTTTTTGGGGTATTACAATATTAGAATTGAATGCAGGTTTCATGACATAGATTAAATTTAGCTTGATTGAGTATTTTCTAGTTTGTTCTTAAATCAGTGTGATGTCAGTGCATTATGGTTTGGATTTATGTAAATTAGCCATCAAAGTTTAGTTTTAGCTTAGTTTGTTCTGGAGGTTGAGTTTTGTCTATTTTAAAACTGAAGTAAAAATGTTGGTTGAAAATTGAATACCAATAGAAAATTGCTTAGAAGTGTTGTTTCTCCTTACAGGTTCATTGAAGAGACATGTTGTGGTCATATAGTCCTAGTATCTCGCTTCTTTCAAATTTCAGGCTCTTTCTATCCACTGTCTTTTGCGCATGAAAGTCCTTTTAGTAGAGGATATTGTAATGACCCTCCAGGTCAATTACTAAACTTTTGTATTACTTGTTTTTTAGTCTTTACATAGTGGATATAGGTCATTTATAAATTGTCTAAACTATTAGTTCAGTTATCGATAATTCATTTGGGTTTAGGCTCATTTCCCTATTTTGGTGCTATTGATGTTAAGAAATTAGTCTTGGACCAAAAATCCTAGTAAACAGTCTTGGATGAGAAATCTTATGGCGCTATTAGCTCTAGAACATTGATTTTAG
>NW_025889327.1:0-1529 GCF_002878395.1 Capsicum annuum
GCCTTCGTTAACAACAAGTAACATCAAATTGAATTGAACACCATCAAACAAGATAATATTGAATTTATCCAAATACTTCTACAGCTAATAAAGACATCAATCAACATTAACCACGTTAGTTAATGTATGGTGGTGTTCTCAGCTAGGACTAGCTAGATTTAGAAAGCAATAGTTCAACTGCCTCCAGTGAAGCTTCTTCTCACTTCAACGTCAACGATAAACCAACTGCAAATTTGTCCAAAAAAAAAAAAAACTGAATTAACCAAAAAGTTTAGTTGCAAACCAAAGCAATTAGCTATCAAGTATAGGTACATATTGTTACTCCAACCCTTTAACAACTAAACTACCACTAATTCAGCACAAGTCATCAGTTGTCATTACATTTAAAATATTATGCATGAAAAAAATTAAAATAATTGGTAGTAATAATTTATAAATAAATATATTGTTTTATTTTTTCAGGGAGATTTTAGTTCACAAAGACTTGCAAGTACTATGCGATTCTTTGCAGAGATATTTTACTTCACTAGACTTTTAAGGAAAAAACTGTACTATAAAATCCTTTTAGTGAGATTCCTCAACGTCAAATCTAATCTAGTTTGTATGATTTTTTCATTTTTTTTTTTTTTTTTTAGAGATAACACAGAGTTATCACTTTAGCTACGACGCTTTCTTCAAAAAATCACTTTAATTTTGCTGATCAAGTTTTAATTCCTCTTTGAACAAAGTTTGGTGATAGTTTTTCACCTCTAAAAATAGTTTGTTTGGTTTTTCCAAATAAATAATGTTTATAGTTTTAAGTACACCCTTAAGAAGTTACTTTATTTCTAGAAAGTAAAACTTTATGTTTACTAAAGTGGTGTTTCGCCATGACATTTTTTTAAAAAAATATATATATATTTTATTTTAGTGAAAATTATAATGTTTGGCCATAAGAATTGTATTTGAAAAAAGTGAAAACAGGTTAAACTTGTTTTCATTTTTACTTCTCTCACTGAAAGTCAAAAACAATTCCAATTTATATTCATAACTAAATATAACTCCAAATTTCAACTCCCCAAAAAAAATAATTTTTATGACCAAATACCTACTAAGTCTTTATATTGAAAAAGATTTAACTCTGTTTTACTTTATTTGATTATGTAATTTTTATTTAAATAAGTATAAAATTTTAAAAACATCATTAATACATTTCTGATAATTTAAATTGCCATTTATTTATAAACAAAATAAAAAAATATGTAATATCACTTATTTTAGAAGAGTGAAATATATATACCCAATTATTGGAGTATATGTTCGTACTAAAAAAAACACAGCTTACCATGATCACAGTTGGAAGAATCCACACAAAAGTGAAATCAGAAAATTTTTTAGTTTAAAAATGAATGACTTATTTTTCATTTTGATGAGTTATTTTTGTTAATATGTTAATTTTATTTTTTCATGTGATATATTAAGATCACAAAATTTAGTTTTTTTAATATATTTAACATAATTTTAATTTAGAATTATAAAATATAAAAGTT
>NW_025889328.1:0-4725 GCF_002878395.1 Capsicum annuum
ATGTTGAATCTATTGGTTTCTTCGTGTTTATTTTTTCATACTTTGATTTTTCTTAGTAAAAATCCTAGTTTTGCCACTATCAAATGCTCTTAAAAAACATGCTCAATATCATTTGATTGACCCAATCCTAAATATGCCACTAATGGACCAAAATATCCATTTGAATTTTGTGTTTATATATATATATATATATATATATATATATATATATTAGATGGTATTATTAGGGATTAATCTGGAGAAGATTTAGGTAAAATGCCACATTGAAAACTAATTTTGAAAAATAGACACCCTTTTGGTTTGACCTAATTTTTTAGCATTTTGTGGGGTATGGGTTAAAGTGTTAAAAAAAAATCTTTTGCCACCCCTTATATATTTATTAAATACTTTTTTAACCCCACTTTTCTATAAAATACCAAAAACTTTTTTCTCTATCCTCACTCTCACTCTCAAAACCATGGTCATTTCTCTTTTCTCTTCCCCCAACTTTCATTTTCCATTTTTATGTTCTCTAAAGCTCTAAGATCTTTCATCTTCCTCTTTAAATAATTTTTCTTCATCTCCCGAGTAATTTGTGCTCCATATTGATTTTTTTTTTTACTTTTTTTTTTAATTTTAGTTTGTGGTAATTGAATTGATTTGGGAGAATCTTTTTATTTTGAAAAAAAGGGATTGATTTTACTTATTTTTTTGTTTTTAAGTTGGTAACTGTTTGATTATTGATGAATTTTGATTGTTCTTGACGATTGCATGGTAAAAAAATTTCGCAAATTTAGTCGGCTAATGTGCCAAGAAATTCGGATGTTATTCTGTTAATAGACCGTTCGGTTGATTAGGTATTTGTTTGGTTTGGATGAAAAAAACTGAAATCTTTTTAAAAAATGAAACTTGAATTTACTGAAAATCTGTGTTTTTAAGTTGATATTTGTTTGATTGTTGATGGATTATGGTTGTCCTTGTCGATTGCATGGTAAAAAAATTTCACAAATTTAATTAGCTAATGTTCCAAGAAATTTGGATGTTGTTCTGTTAATTGACCGTTCGGTTGATTAGGTATTTGTATGGTTTGAATGGAAAAAACTGAAATATTTTTAAAAAATGAAACTTGATTTTATTGAAAATATGTGTTTTTAAGTTGATAGTTGTTTGATTGTTGATGGATTATGATTGTCCTTGTCGATTAAATGATGAAATTTTTTCGCGAATTTAATTGGTTAATGTGTCAAGAAATTCGAATTTTGTTCTGTTAATAGACCGTTCGATTGATTAGGTATTTGTTTGCTTTGGATAGAAAAAACTGAAATCTTTTTAAAAAATAGAACTTAATTTTACTAAAAATCTATGATTTTAAGTTGATGTTTGTTTGATTGTTGATGGATTATGACTGTCCTTGCCGATTGTATGATAATTTTTTTTTTGAATTTCATCGGTTAGTGTGCCAGAAATCTGGCAATGAAAACAAGTTCATTTATGATCCTAGACTTAATAGACTGTAGTCATCTTCACTACTAAAAAAAGAGTAAAACCGACCACAAAAATCGACTACAAGTGATTGGCTTCCCCCATAAATCGACCACAAAACCGATCAAATTTCGTGATCGGTAAAGTTATGGTAGGTTTTTAAAAATCAACCACAAGCGGTTTTTAAATAACAACAAGGTGAATGGGAAGATATTCCATCACATCGAAGAACGTTGGCGGGAAAATCTTCTCCAGCTTGTTGGTAAGTCAAGTCTGGCCTTAAGATTATCCTTTTATTTGCGGGTGACATCCATAACTGTGTTGAATAAGTTGTCAAAATAGTTCTTTTTAGTATGCATGACATCAACACTATATGTAAGTAAATTATCTGACCAATATTCTAACTCCCAAAATATACTTTGCTTAGTCCAGTTATGCGAAACGTCATATCCATCAAGCCTGTACAATCGTTCCTCGCTGGCTTGAGGCAAATCCTAAACTATTTCCCAGACGTCATGACCAGACAGCCTTGGAGGTGGGCCATCATAGTCCCTTCTATTCCTTCTGAATACATTCTTAAGTCTCCTAAATTCATGATCAGGTGACAAGAAACAACGATGACAATCAAACCATGAATTTTTTCTGCCATGTCTCAATGTGAAAGATTTTATTTTTTTCATGCAGTATGGACAAGCCAGCTTTCCAGCTGTCATCCACCCAAACAACATTCTATAAGCAGAAAAGCATTAACAGTCCACATTAGATATGCACACAGATTGAAATTCTATTTAAGAGAGATGTCCCAAGTTTCAACCCCCTCATGCCATAAAATTTGAAGTTCATCGATCAATAGTTGCAAGTAGACATCTATTCCGCTTTTTGAATTACGCATGTCAGGAATAACATAATTCAGAAATATATAGGGACTAGTCATCAATAGTTCAGGAGGAAGATTATTAGGAGTGATAAATACAGGCCAACATGAATATAGCGCACCACCAACTGGAAACGGAGAGAACCCATCCGCACATAATCCCAATCAAATGTTTTGTGGTTCAGCTGCAAAATCTGAATAAGTTGTATCAAAATGCTTCCAAGCCTCTCCATCAGATGGATGACACATAACACCAATAGGCCTTCTATTTTCACTATGCCATCTCATATGAGGAGCTGAGCTGTTTGAAGTATACATCCTCTTCAACCTTGGTATAAAGGTAAATAATGTATCGCCTTAATAACAATTTTATTTCCAGTAAGAACATGCTTATATCGAGAGTGCTGACAAAACTTACAGAACTCTACGTTAGCATCTTCCTTAAAGTATAACATGCTGTCATTTTCACAACAATCAATTCTAACTGAAGAGAGACCTAACTTTGAAACTAATCTTTTTGACTTATAGAAAGAATCAAAAACCTCTAAGCTGGGGTCAACTAACTCTTAATAAGGTCTATCATTGAGTCGATTCCTTCTTCAGCAGTATTTCAGTCAGATTTAACACTTAATAATCTAACAGCAACAGATAAACGAGAGTGCAAACACCCGTCAAACAAAGGATGACTAGCAGTATGCAATTCTTTGTAAAAATTGCCCGCTTTGCTATTAGGAACATCTTCAACATTTTCTCTAAAGTTAACCCCGTGTTGCATCCTAAAAGCACCATGCACCATTTCTGTCATCCTAGTATCTTGATATTCATTATGCCCTGCAGACCTATTATTTTCTTCAACAACAAAGTTATTTTGTGCAACATCACCATGAATACCACGCAATCTTAAAAATTCCATGTTTAACCCCTTTCTATAAAGATGTTCTTTTACATCTTCTTGACTTACAAGATTTATACCATCACATCTAACACAAGGACAATGAATAACCCGAAAATGTGTCCAAACATCGTGTCTTAGCATGTTCAATAAATCTTTTGACACCTTCAATAAATTCCTCTCTAATACCCATTCTATTATCATTGTTCCGATGATATATCCTGCTATAATCAGGTTCCATCTACGCAATCAATCAGATTCAACTAATTAGATCAAGTCACAAAAAGTTAACCATTTTCAAGTAACTAATCCACCAAACAAGTCACATTCTAAATAAAAAAATTACCTCTAAAGTTCCTACACTTAACCATTTTCAAGTAACTAATCCACCAAATAAGTCACATTCTAAACAAATAAATCACTTATAAAGTCTCTACACTTAACCATTTTCAAGCAACTAAGTTTCAAAACAAAACCACATTCAAAACAAAAAAGTCCTCTTTAAAATCCCTAAACTTAACCATTTTCAAGCAACTAAGTGTCAAAATAAAACCACAGTCAAAACAAAAAAATCTTCTTTAAAGTCCCTAAACTCAACCATTTTCGAACAACTAAGTGTCAAAACAAAACCACATTCAAAACAAAAAAATCCTCTTTAAAGTCCCTAAACTTAACTATTTTCAAGCAACAAAGTGTCAAAATAAAAAAAATTCCTTTAAAGCCCCTACACTTAACCATTTTCAAGCAACTAAGTCTCAAAACAAAACCACATTCAAAACAAAAAAATTCGTTTTAAAGTCCCTAAACTTAACCATTTTCAAGCATCTAAGTGTCAAAATAAAAAAATCTCCTTTAAAGTCCCTACACTTAACAATTTTCAAGCAACTAAGTCTCAAAACAAAACCACTTTTAAAACAAAAAAATCCCCTTTAAAGTTCCTACACTTAACCATTTTCAAGCAACTAAGTATCAAAACAAAAAAATCTCCTTTAAAGTCCTTACACTTAACCATTTTCAAGCAACTAAGTATCTAAACAAAACCACATTCAAAACAAAAAAATCCTCCCATTTTCAAGCAACTAGGTGTCAAAATAAAAAAAATTCCTTTAAAGTCCCTACACATAACCATTTTCAAGCAACTAAATCTCAAAACAAAACCACATTCAAAAGCAAAAAATCTGCTTTAAAGTCCCTAAATTTAACCATTTTCAAGCAACTAAGTGTCAAAATAAAAAAATCCCCTTTAAAGTCCCTACACTTAACTATTTTCAAGAAACTAAGTCTCAAAACAAAACCACATTTAAAACAAAAAAATCCCCTTTAAAGTTCCTGCACTTAACCATTTTCAAGCAACGAAGCATCAAAACAAAACTACATTCAAAACATAAAATTCCCTTCAATGTCCCTAAACTTAACCATTTTCAAGTAACTAAGTGTCAAAACAAAAAAATCCTTTTTAAAGTCCCTACACTTAACCATTTTCAAGCAACTAAGTCTC
>NW_025889328.1:7725-15407 GCF_002878395.1 Capsicum annuum
AGGGCACTAGGCCAGCATAATATAATATACCCGAATCAGTAAATCACGATTTTAGGCAATGAGTTGTATGAACTCGTGCCTTCTTTGGGGGACCACCTAATATCTCTTTATGCCCAATTTTATCCATTTCTAAACATATATCATCCTGAAATCTTAAGTCATGAAAATCTGATTTCTATATTTGTCTGAGTCTGTTATGGCGTTGTCTATTTTGGTATTTCATACCAAGACTTGCAATTCGTAATTCTGAGCCATAATGCATTAAGCATAATTCTTTCATTAAAACTCAATTTAGACCACCCAACATTTGCAATAGTATGAGATGATTTCATGTGCTTTTGGCAAAACCATGCACTCTTTCATTATATGTATATTTAACATTTATCAAAATGCATAACCCTCTCTTTTTATTTCAAAATCATATTCAAGTCATAGTATAAATCAAGACATTTCGTATCATGCTCTTCAAGATGCATTTCAAAACAATCCATAGTATATCATGAGTAAAGGAAAATCATAACACGAGAGAGATTTTTCATGAGTCATGCTCTCAATTCAATCATCAATCTTTAAAATCGTGCTTACATATATATACAATTTTCAATCAATTTGGGGGAAGGTCTAAAGACCAAATCAAATACCGTCAAAACTTCTAAAACATGATTATATTCATAAATCCAAAACCCCATTCTTAAAATCATGATTTCTATGCCCATGAGATTTAGGAAAACCCCGCGTACCTTAATTTATGACTCTTGAATGAACTCGTGCTTTAGGGATGCTATTCGAACAATTGATGGGGTGCTTCTTGTAACCCTCACAATGGGAATTCCAAATCTCAAAGAATTATTGAAAACCTACGGTGAAATCTTAGGGTATTTGGGTTTTTAGTTTGAAACCCTAGAGAGAATTCCTTGTAAATTTTTTGAAGAAAATATGAATAATGTGGTCACTTGGGAGAAAACCCCCATGTTCAGGCTGATAAGGGGGGGTGAAAATTATCCAACATACCCTTAATGAGACGGAATAAAATATAACTAGGAGCCTGATTTTATGGGCCACCGTGACGCGCCACTATCGCGGTGGCTCACTGGAAAATGATGAATGAGATTCTTGGAGTCACCGCGACGCAGAGCCATTGCGTTGTCCCACTGGTTGGGACCTGAAATTTATCACGACGTGCCACAATCACACTAGGCTACTGGAATTTGATAATTGTTAAATATACCATCTCCGCGATGCACCAAGTACCAAAATGACGGTGTTTTTCGACTAGGACTAAAATTAGCCATAACATCTTGCTCGGGTATCGGATTTGGGAGAATTTTATATCGACAGAAAGCTCATTCAATTTCCCACACTACATAATTGATTAACAAGGAAAATTTGTATAGGATTTATGGCTTTTGGATCATCTACTTATAGAAATGACTGTTTTTGTTCTAGCTCGAAATATGGGGTATTATATTATCTCCCTCTTGAAATCATTCATCCTCGAATGATGGGTAGGAACGTTGAAGCTTAAAGTTATGGAATAACACAGACCTAATGTGTCTTCTAAGAAAGTATATAACTGATCTGACACATTTAAACTTCTATCGTGAAACTGAATTCTAAGCTGACTTGACTTTACTTGCTTCAAAAAGCTGATTCATGCTGAGAGTTTGTGATTCCTACCGAAGTATTTATGCTTAAATCACACACATTGGATTTAGAAGTGATAACTTGTGTAGGTACGAATCATGAGGTAACAAGATTTAGATCGTACAAAGGTATTACACTGTCTGAGCTAAAATAGCTGGAAAAATTTAAGATAATGTGTTGAGCTCTTATGAACTGAGTTATGACTAAATAACTGAATCTGAAACATAATGCTTGGACTGAACTGAGTTCGCAACTTACACAGATGGAATAGATTATCTTTTGGAATGGCCATACGTATTGGACTTCGGATAGTAGGACTGGTTAAAAAGGTAGGAAACCGCAGTAACTTGTCTGCCTGACTGTTAAGCTGAATTGCTGGCTACACAGACTTAAAACTTATACTTAACTGAAGTATCTCTTCAACACTCTTTCTAAAGAAGTCCTAGTAGCATTAGGGAATAAAGAATCCCTGGCATGAGTTACACAAAACATCCAACTAAGGAATTACGACAATGATACTACTCTATGGCGTGGAATATTGACATATAACTTGCAAACTAGGATAGAATTACCAAACCTTAGGCAATGCAACTTCTTACTTTCAAGATTAGCCACACTTCTAAAATATTCTCTCAACTATACTTTCCCCTTAAACACCATGCTCATTGATTCCACTTATTTTTTCTCACATGGCCGCTGATATTTCCATCTACTAATGTCTAAATTGAGCTAAATCTCATCATCATCTTCAAGCCTAACTCAAAATCACAAGACACATCACATATTACTGTAGTACTAGTCTGAATCATAAATTTAGTACACCCTGCATTTCATAACTCCTCATCTCAAGCCTAATTCTTTTTGCCACTCCAACACTCATCTTCAACTTCTATTAGACATTCACACGCACTCAAAACATCCATCCGCATATATACAAATATGATATTCAAGCCTATCTTTATACCCACATATACACTTCTAAACAAATACTTATAAAGCATCTTTCTCATAATCTCTAATACTTCCATCCATAACAACTTCCCTGCACTACTCAGATTATACACATAAAATATTCTCAACTAATAAAACCATAAATGAAACTTCACCTCAAAATTCTTTCAAACTTAAAAGCCTACGTAAAACAAGCACATAACAATTTTTCCCAAATATAACACATAAAACTTCAACTAACCTTGACACGCATTAAAGACTCGGCCCTAATCTTATTCCATAATTACCACCTTAACTCAAATAAGCATACAACCATCTTTCATCAACAAGAAATGTTTACTCTTTCCCATCTAAACAACTGTTCATCATCACTATCTCTACCTAAGGGAAAATATCACTGCAAATTAGAATATCAGGATCCGGAACATAAGGGGAGTACTAAGCATAACTTGATACCCTACTAAGACGTGAGGAGTAGAGCACTCACGGCATGGACTTATTAAAGAGATCTAATTTGAGGACGTACCTGATGTGAATCTGAATTTTCACTGATCATTAAGAGTATCACATATGCACAAGAGTCATGAACTGGATGACCTGAATTTTCGAAATTCATAACGCACGGAAAGTGATTCTGACTGCTGAACAAACTGGGAACTCATCATACTAGGAACTAGTAGAGTACATAATTCCTTATCATATGCATGAACACGAGTTATGATCATGAAGCTGAAACATAAAACATAAGTATGTATCGGAATAACTAAAGTAAACTGCTGAAATAAGAATAGATTGAGCATTATTCTTTCTCACGGTCAATTCCACAACTTACTGGCACATCTACTAGCATCTGAAAACTTGACTTGGTTACTCGTTCTATCATCTCCCCCTTAGATTTAAGCCATTACTCTAAGTCTGTGAACCATTATATACACTCTGGTATAAACTGAAATCACTTTACTCTAGAGTCGGGGATATAACAATACACATAAAACTAAACTTACCCTGTAAGACGGTATCTTCATGTATAGCAACCAATGCTAATACCTCCTTCTAAGATTCAACCCCATAGGTTTCTATAGCCCCAAAAGTCATCATATAACATCTTAAACATTCACCTACTTAGATTTTTCTAACACTAATCATGGATATCTCCAAACCTTTAACGGACCATACCACTTCTGTTATAGTTTACCAGCACCACGGCTCCAAACTTATATTTCTAAACCATGAGAATCAAGATTTTGCAAAAAGGCTCAACATCATTAATCATAACTCCATAACTTAGCTATCAAGAACATCGCATATTATCTAACTACTCTTTCTCTACCTAGCAACTCAACGGTACTACTAACCACACAACATGCAATGATCCTTGAAAATAATGCAGCCCCATAGCACCTTGGGCGTACTTCTTCATCATACTTATAACATCAGAATTGATTACAAATCAAATAAACTTAAGCCCCTGTATACAATGTTCAAGCGTACTAGATCATTTTCCACAACTAACACCCACCACATTAAGTCATTATATCCACCTTGATCATAATTTACTATTCCAACTTAGTGTCTAGTTCTAGCTATGATGAACCACCACTTTATACAATATTCTTACATGCCAAAACACCTGGAAACATTAATCCGTCAAAACTTCATAAAAGTAAGGATCAATCACAATTCTATCATCTATCTTATTTAAAATCCATTAACACATCTTTCTTCTATACATCATTACTATCTACCCCCTTTATACAGCTAAACTTAGTTCATGGCTCTATAAGTCCCAACTAAACTCCCTCTTGCAACCTCAGAGGCATTAAAATTAACACCACTCATCCACTAAGTGCCTTTATCAATAACCTATAATTTCCTTGCACGACAAACACTGTCGACAACTCTTTTCATACTTCAAGTAAACAATAATTTACCTTAACTAATAACTCCTTCTCTACCTTACCTTCTACTAAAATAACACACCGGGATATATCACTGCATTACCAACTCAATCATATGCAAAAATATTTAGCCATACATATATTCAATAAATCTTCCTTAACATTTTTCTTGCCATTAGGCCACTAAAACCCAGTTCCAACCAACACAAAAACAACAAGATGAACAACAAGTTGCTAGTGAATCAAAATAGGCTCCACATGGCTCCACTAGACTTTGATTTCGTGTTTTGAACAAGAAATGATATGAATGACAAAACAACTATGCTAGTGAATCGAAAGAACCTCACACGGCTTCACTAGACTTTCAGTTTCAATGACACAATGATAACAAGATTACAAGAGATAGAAACTTGGCATACATCATTCCATGATCTAAGAATACATATCTTACTCTATATAAAAAAAATCTGAGTCAAACACTCCCCCCACAGACTACCATACAATTCACACATGCTATTAGCTACCACATTAGTCTATCACTATAAATGGTAAATCATTCTCAAACATCAGTTATTCAACTAAATATATTTATCTACACAAAAGTCACCCTCACTCTGATTTCTAGCCTTGCGACTTCACATCACCAACTTTTTGGTCTAATATCACTACCAATTGGTTATGACACTATCACTTTAACTTATACTACAACTCAGGTGGAAATACAGTCCCAACATTCTGCTACACATCATTCCCCCTGAAGCATGACGTATGCAATATAAATTTTGAAAAGGATTGAATACACTTAATACTGCAGGCTGAAAAATACAATTTCATCAGAATCAAAGTTCACACTAGAATCAATACACCTTGGAGTACTAACGGGCTCTTCTCAAGTCCTTGCACAAAGTTTAAACTCTTATATGACTTAATCAGAAAGGACCATACTATTTAGACTCTAAACATCTGCACTTGAATCACCCTAATAATGAGACATATCGAAGCACATCAAAGTAAGAAAAGAATTGGGATGACTTTACTTCCGTATGGGCGACACCATAGCACGATTTAGAGTATGTAAGAGGGACATTTTGACTCTATAGCATGAACTAGAACATGAAGAAAGAGAGACATTCCTAAATGTCTAAGAGCCTCCTACCTATAAATATGGCACGCTACACACCCATAAACAAAACTCTACCCGATATGATTTTTCAGACACCCTGGGACCATGAACCGTACTTTGATACCAGGTTTATCAAGACCCAAACAGAGGTCTTGTCCATGACGAGTATCTCGAACCATGAAGGCCCGGATACCCTTCTCTCTCTGGTAATCATGCACAATATTCATAAGTTATAATAGAAGATATGAAATTGTAAATCATTACGGAAACATGGTCATAATCTGAGTTCAATCAAACTATGAAAAATAAAATCCAATATCAACTACATAATATCTGAACCAATCTGTGAAATCTCTGCTACATCTGAAAATGACAACTGTCAGAAACTGGGACAAAGCTCCCAGTGGACCTAAATAAAAATAAATAACATAATCTGAAAGACATAGGCCTTCTGGAATAAAGAAGGCTCACCAACTGCACACATCACTGTTGTCTGAAAACTCTATGGCATAGCAGGAACTCTGAACTGAGCTTTAAACCTTTGGAGAAAGGGGAGTCAATACAAATGTACTAGTACACAAAGTAGTCCAAAATAAAGATTTTATTTAAATAAAATAATGGAGAGCAATTTGTCCAAACATCATACATAAAATAGTTTTCAAAACACATGAGCATCATTTTGATAATCATAGAAACCTTTCTGCCAATGCAATTTTTGATCTTCGTATTACTTCTGAGTTAGGTGGTATGCCCCTACAAGTCTAAAACCCCACGGGCTATATGGAGTTCACCATTGACTCGGCAGGGAATCCCCCAACCCAAGTGTGCCGCAAGAGTTGGAGTGTCTGAGTCTAATACGCCACAGGGCACTAGGCCAGCGTAATATAATATATTCAGATCGATAAATCACAGTTTTGGGCAATGAGTTGTCTGAACTCGTGCCTTCTTCGGGGGACCACCTAACATCTCCTTATGCCCAATTTTATCCATTTCTAAACATATATCATCCTGAAATCGTAAGTCATGAAAATCTGGTTTCTATGTTTGTCTGAGTCTGTTATGGTATTGTCTATTTTGGTATCGTCATACCAAGACTTACAAGTCGTAATTCTGAGCCATAATTCACTAAGCATAATTATTTCATTAAAACTCAATTCAGACCACCCAACATTTGCAATAGTATGGGATAATTTCATGTTCCGAAATATAAGTCAAAACTATGCAAGAATTCTTCAAACATATGGTGGCTATGTGCTTTTGGCAAAACCATGCACTCTTTCATTATATGTATATTCAACATTTATCAACATTCATAACCCTCTCTTTATTTCAAAATCATATTCAAGTCATAGTATTAAGGCAAAATAACCTTCTGGACCCCTATACTATGTAAGTTTTGCAAGTTGGACACTTCTACTTACATGTTTGTCATCTGGACCCCTGAACCCACTAAAAAGCAATATTTTAAACCCATTTTTGGTGAGTATAACACACTCTCCCCCATGTCAGCTACCACGTCACCTATCACGTCTACCACACCTGACACGTCTGTCACGCCATCTATCAAGTTATTTTAAAAAAATAATTAAAAAAATAAAAAAAATATAACATTAAATTCCAAGTCATTTTTAAAATGCTACATAACAAATTAAATATTAAAATTAGTTTAATTAAATAAGAAAAATTTATAAATTGTAGAAAAATTTGAATAATCATGTTTTTATTTTTTCTCACAAATTAAACATCAAATCCATTCCCAATAATTAAAATTTTTCTCCAAATAATTTAAATTTTTAACTATAAATTCATATATACAAACATAATAATTTTTTTATTTTTATATTTGAATATTTTTAACAAATTCACAAAAAGTTTAATTTTTTTCAAGCGAAATTCACTAATTTTTTTCAATATTCACTATTACTCACTTTCAATTTAAATTTAAATTTTAATCCCCCAAAAAATAAAAAGATTTCAAATTTAAATTTTAATTAAAAAAAGAATTTAATTAAGAGGAAAAATTAAAATAAAATATAAAAAGTGAACGTGTGGGGGGGGGGGGGGGG
>NW_025889329.1:0-3908 GCF_002878395.1 Capsicum annuum
CATTCCAGAACTATGTAGCCAACATATATTGAGACATCAACACTGTCGATAAGGGTTGATGAGGTGGATAAGTACTGTTAGATAAGGGCCCTACCGTTCTCGTATAGGGGATCAGATGAGGGTCACCCACAGCTTGTCCTTACCAGTGGCGCGGTACTGACACCCTTCAAATTAGGGTTACAGATTGGACCCCAACTCAACCATAATAGCGTATTAGGGATATGTCGGTTAGATAACTAGTTCCCACAGTTTCATGTTACAGAATCAAGACTATTAAATACAGTCAATCAGTCTCAGTAATAGAATTCGGATAGTTTTTTAGGATTCAGGACTGTCAGATATAGTTAACTCAGATACAGTTTAGAACTTAAATAGTTCCATCAGATTCAGGACTGTCAGATACAGTCACTCATGTTATCAGTCATATCAGTAATTAATATGTCGGGTTATCAGTATTAAGACTTAGTAATTATGTTATCACGTTGTCAGTTACAATTACGTAATTATACATGCATTCTCACGTTCATGTTAGACAGTCAGTTAGCGATAATCATGCATGTGAACCCTTGCATATAGCCTACCTCATATGTATACTCAGTACATTCTATTTTACTAACACATTTGCGCTATGGTTCTTTCTTTTTATGTTACACCATAGGTTTAGAGGCACAAGTTCCAGATTAGCAGTAGATTCCAGTCTCAACAGTCAGAGTTAAAAGTGAGTCCTTATTTTTCGAGGGCATGATTATTTCTTTACTATCTCATTAATTAGCTTATTAGGTAGAGTTAGTTGGGGACATATCCCATCAACTCCTTATTCAAATTATTCAGACATTAGAGGTTTTCAGACTAGATGCAGACTATCATGTTTCAGATTTCAGTATTTTCAATTTTGTTTTGGGTATTCTATTACCCCACTCAGATGTTTTATTATTCAAATTTTTTTAGTATTAAACCTTATGGCCTTTCAGTGTATATTTCTACATTATCATGTTATATTATGCAGTGTACAGATACAGATATCAGTAATATGTTAACTTATGGTCCTTCGGGGTCATGAGAACCGTGTAGAATTCTGAGCACCAGGTTTGGGGTGTTACAAACTTAGTATCAGAGCCAGGTTCAATAGAGTCCTAGAAAGTCTGAAAGTCGTATCTAGTAGAGTATTATACATAGGTGTGTTGCGTGCCATATTTATGTGCAGGAGGTTATGAGATGTTTTAGAATAGTTTCCCCTCTTTCAGTATTTATGTTGTTCTAGTGAGCATAAACTTAAGTCAATCTCTCAGTCTAATCCGCTTCTTCTCCTTATTTTAGAATATGCCTCCCAAGAGAAGAGCCCAGCCTGTCCAAAAAGATCCCTTGGATGATCATGTTTCTCATATGGAATTCAGGGCCATATTACCACTCTTGCTCAGTCCGTTACTGCCTAGAATGAATGGCCAGCTATCATTTCGGCCAACCTAGTGGCCAATTCAGCTGCAGCTAGAATTCGAGACTTTACTCGAATGAACTATCCAACCTTTCTCAGGTCTAAGATAGATGAATACCCATAGGAATTTCTAGATCAGGTTTAGAAGGTGACAAACATCATGGGGGTAACTACTGTTGAGGGTGGTGAGCTAGCTGCATATAAGTTGTAGGATGTTGATCATACTTGGTTCAAACAATTGAAGTTAGAGAGGTCAAATAATGCAGGTTCTATAGAGTGGGAGGAGTTTGTCACTGCATTCTTAAATAGATTCTTTCCCCAAGATCTTAGAGAGGCTAAGGTGCTAGAATTCATCAACCTCAGGCAGAGAAATATGATGATGAAAGAGTATTCTTTTAAGTTTACTCAATTAGCCAGATATGCTCCTCATATGGTTGCAGACAGTAGAGCTAAAATGAACTTCAGGGGTAAATGATAGCATGGTAAACGAGTGCAGATCCACCATATTGAATAGCGACATAACTTCAGCCAGGCTTATGAATCGTGCTCAATAGATAGAGGAGCAGAAGATTAAGCAGAGAGACAAGCAGAATAAGAAAGCAAAGACAGGTAGTTTCAACTTTGCTCAGCCTAAATCAGAAGGAGGAAGCCGTTCCCAGTTTTGTCCTAAGTCATCAGTTCCATCCCCTTCTTCAGCTAGTGCTCCAGTTCCTAAGTTCAGGGAGGAAAACAGAGATAGGGTGTCAGGATCTAGGTCTCAAGGTAGTGTTAGCAATGCCCAAACTAATCCCCTTTGTCAGACTTGTGGTAAAAACCACAAGGGTGCTTGTAGATCTGGTAGTGATATCTATTTTAGTCATGGAAAGCCAGGCCACAGAGTCAGATACTGCCCTCAGTCAGGTTATCAGAGTTATCTCCACTTCTCAGCTCAGTCTGGTCGCCTAAATCAGCAGGGTGCCACCTCCAGTGCTACTAGTGGGCAATGCCCAAATAGACTTTATGCTCTCCAGTCTCGGCAAGATCAAAAAAATTCTCCTGATATGGTTACTGGTACGTTACAAATCTTTTATGTGCATGTTTACACTTTGCTAGATCTAAGTGCTTTCTTGTCTTTTGTTACTCCCTATATGTAGGCGATTTTAGAATTAGTCCTTAAATCCTAGTAGAGCCCAGTCTCTACCCTAGTGGGTAAAACCGTCATAGCTCGACGGGTATACAGGAACTGCCGGTTATGATATTTCAGAAAGTTACTTCAATAGACTTAGACGAATTCGAGGTGAATAATTTTGATACCATTCTCGGCATGGATTGGCTTCATTCTTGCTATGCCACAGTTGACTGTAGAAACAGACTAGTCTAGTTTGAGTTTCCAAATGAATTCGTCCTTAAGTGGAAGTGTAGTACTTCAGTGTTCAGAGGTCATCTTGTTTCCTTCCTTCGGGAACCAAAAATGATATCTAAAGGATATGTCTATCATCTTAGTTGAGTTAAGGACACTAGCTCCAAAACTCCCAGTCTTGAATTTGTTCCAGTTGTGAATGAATATTCAGAAGTCTTTCCTGAAGATCCTCCAGGAATTTCTCCTGAAAGGGAAATAGACTTCGACATTGATCTTCTTCCAGATACTCAGCCTATAGCTATTCCGCATACAGAATGACACCCGCAGAACTCAGAGAACTGAAAGAACAGTTGAAGGATCTCTTAGATAAGGGATTCATCAGACCCAACTTTTCTCTGTAAGGTGCTCCAGTATTATTTGTACACAAGAAAGACGGTTTTCTCAAAATGTACATTGATTACCATCAACTCAACAAGGTCACGGTCAATAACAAGTATCCTCTTTCCAAAATCGATGACTTATTTGATCAAATTCAGTGTGCCAGTTATTTGTCTAAGATAGACCTCAAATATGGCTATCATCAGCTCAGGGTTTGAGAATGTGACATCCCGAAAATAGCTTTTTATACTCGGTATGGTCACTTTAAATTCTTATTTATGTCATTTGGTCTTATCAATACCCCAACCACTTTTATGGACTTGATGAATCGTGTGTTTAAGCAGTACTTGGACATGTTCATCATAGTCTACATAGATGATATTCTGGTCTATTTCCACAGTGAGCGTGATCATACAAACGATCTCAGAACAGTACTTTAGACTCTCAGAGATCATCAGCTATTCACCAAAGTCAGTAAGTGCAAATTTTGGCTAAGGTCAGTAGAATTCCTTGGTCATATCGTTTTCAATAATAGCATTAGAGTGGATCCTCAAAAAATTAAAGCCATAAGAAACTGGCCTCGCCCTGTCTCTCCATCAGATATTAGGAGTTTCTTGGGTTTGGATGGCTATTACAGACGTTTTGTTGAGGGATTTCCTTCTATTGCATCCCCTATGTCCAGATTGACTCAAAAAAAGGTCAAGTTTCAATGGTCAGATCCTTGCGAGAAGTATTTTTAGGAGTTGAAGACTCAACTCA
>NW_025889330.1:0-1046 GCF_002878395.1 Capsicum annuum
ATTTTTCCTCTCAATTCAAATCTTTTCATATTTTGTTTTTGGATTAAAATTTAAATTTGAAATCTTTTCATATTTTTTTTGGGATTAAAATTTAAATTTGAATTGAAAGTGAGTGATAACAGATATTGAAAAATTAGTGAATTTCATGAATAAGTTTGAAAAATCTTAAAGTTTTTATGAATTTGTTAAAGATATCCAAATTTAAAAATCGAAAATTCATTATTTTGTATATATGAATTTATAGTTAAAAATTTAAACTAGTTGGAGAAGAATTTTAATTATTTGGAATGAATTTGATGTTTAATTTATGAGCAAAAATAAAATCATAATTATTTAATTTTTTCTACAATTTATAATTTTTTTATTTAATTAAATTTATTTTAATATTTAATTTCTTATGTAGTATTTTAAAAATGACATGGAATTTAATATAATACTTGAAAATGACGTGGAAGATGACATGACAGCTGACGTGGGACGGGTGTGTTGCGCACACCAAAAAAAGTGTTTAAAATGTTGAGTTATATTGAGTTGAGGGGCTCAGATGACAAAAGGCTAAGTAGAAGTATCCACTTTATAAACCAGAAAGGGCTAAGTAGAAGTATCCACTTTATAAATCAGACCAAGTACAAGAGTCCATCGAGCTATTTTTCCTTTGAAGTTTATAGATCTTTATAGTAATTTCAAGTTAAATATATAATACTAGCAATTATGTTCACGGGTTATTACTAAAAACATTTAATGGCGGGTAATGATGAGATGGTGGATGGAGTAAAATTAGGAGAGAGGGGCGGTGTAGCGGAAAGGGAAGTCAATATTCTCTTAATTATATTGACAAGTAATTGTTTGTCGATATTAAAATATTATTTTTAAAACTGTTGTTATGAATCATAATTAAGGGCTTAGGTTTGTTATCTCACGTAGTTTTTTCTATATATTATAGTTCTATGCAAAGAGTTATATTATTAGGAGTATTGTAGTTTGTGTCTCACGAATGATTTTGGTTTTGCATATGGTATGTGTGAACGGTGGACAGAAATGAGTGG
>NW_025889331.1:0-3016 GCF_002878395.1 Capsicum annuum
ATGATAAAGGTCCAAAGGAGGGTGGAAATAAGATGGATGATGTCTGGATCAACTACTGTGGTATGCCAGTTTGTTTTAGATTGAAAGAGTTTACAATTATGACGGGCTTGAGATACGATCGTCCAGAAGAACCTGCCATCAAGAAAACACCCCCACAAAGGGTCCAACAAACGCAAGGTAAAAAAAGATGGGTTGTTTGGCATTGTTGGACCTAGCTACAAAGTAAAGGATTTGATAGCGGATCTCAAGAATAAAGACATACCAAAGCACTACAGGGAGAAATTGTGCTTAGTTTGATTTGTCCATTCCATTTTATTAGTAAAAGACGTCAAGAAAGTCATACAACATGATTTGTTGGCGCTTGCTGATGATTTTGGGAGATTCAACGATTATCCCTAGGGCTATGACAACTACTACTTGACTGTCAAATATTTACTGAAAGAGCTAAAGCCAAAGACGACCACATTATACGGCTTTCCTTGGGCTTTCATGGTAAAATTGATCACTATTTTTACTCATTCATTAATTTACATTGAATATACTTGTGACTTTTTTTTGCTTGCTTCCTGTTTACAATTTTTAGGCTTGGGCATCTGAAGTAATTCCTCCCCTCAGAAAGCATTTCACGGATTACTCGGATAAGATTTCTTATCCAAGGATCCTTAGGTGGTTGGCTGCATAGAGAGCAGAAAAAAATATTAATGAGGCTGATCTCTTTAACCCTCCAGATGATGCAGTGCGTCTTCTTTCAACTAAAATAATTTGCCTCAAATAAAGATATTAAAACAGATGTTCTATCTATTGCAAGAGATTACCCATCAACTGTAATTGGTGCAATGGGTAATCTGTTGCAACAGAAGATCCATATTTCACAACAGATTAACCATATGTTGCTCTGTTCTCTAAACCCTACTCAACAGATTACCTATCTACTGTAAATTATGCAACAGATGGGTATTCTGATGCAACATATTTCAATCTATTTCAATATACAGATCAGCTGTTGTGGTAGCTAGATCGTCTGTTGCATAAGTTGGTTGTGTTAATATAACCCGAGCCCCATGTAACCCAACTAACTACAAATTATTATTATATGATTTAAATTCCTTATGTCATTTTTTTATAGGTTGTGCATCCTTGGATCGTGCCTACCATTGATGAGCTGGGGATGACTTCTTTTCTTACTCTAGGTCTTATTGATTCAAAAAAAGACCCAACGGTGGAGTTAATAAAGAAGAAATTGGATGGAGTAACATATATAAGAAGAGCAGTTGGGCAAGGTCAGTCTAATATTGAAGTTCTTCACGACCTAACTCAAACTGCAATAGATTCGGGTGCTTCTTCTAGGGGTGTTGCTGGTGGAGTTATTTGTGATGGTGGCAGCCATCCTTCTTCTGCTTCCAGTTATAATTATGAGCATGTTTGTGCTCAGCAAAAAATAAATATGTTTGAAAATACCCCTTGCATAGGTCCTCCCTCTCACCCCTACACCGGTCCTTCCCACCCTTACAGTGGTCCCTCTCACCCCTCCTCACCCTCATGTTCTCATTGCAAATACAAAGTGTGCAAGGACGGAGAGGATAAACTCCTTGACAAGCTAGAGGCTATTGCTGAAGCTGTCGAGGAGTTGAAATCCAGGAAAGATGTCATACCATCCAACGAGGTGAGGGAGCCATGCACTCCTACAGTGGAGGTTAGACGGAAGAGAATAAAAATTAGACAAATTCTCTCTGTTCTGAAATTAGCAAAAAATGCAACTCCCTCCGCTCCAATAGTTGTTGAAATTCAGGGGCCTCCAAAAAAGGTGGACATATTTGCGGCTCTTGGCAAGGAGAATAAGAAGGAACTAAAAGAATTCATCAAGATAAATGTTCAAAAAGAATACACCATGCATTCATTTTCCTCCAAAGACTTTTCGAATATGACAAATATGTGTGTGTGGTACGAGGACAAGGTAAGTTTACTTTTGCTAACCTACCCTTCCAATCTACTCCATGAAGAAGAATCTACGTAGCAGATGTGTAATCTATTGCAACAGCTTGGTATTCTGTTGCAACATAATACACATCTATTGCATAAGTTGCGTTGGCTAGGTAATCTATGAACTGATTCAGAGAACCCTCTATATCAAATTATTTTCACTGTGTTTTTATTCTTTACAATTACTAACCTATTTAAAAATTATCTTCTTATACCACTGTATGTTGATGAAATTCTCTGCCTCATGAGTGGCAGGCAATTAGCGTACCCAGATGCTTATGATGCTGCTGATAGGATAATAGACCTCAACTTCTACGATAATTTTAAAGATAGGTATGCTGATCTTCTTAATCTAGTTGATTTCGGTGGCCTGGGATTCGATCAGTTAGTTTCTACGTTCTAATGGGATAAAGAAGTGATTAAATATGTTAGAGGGAAGAGGAAAGAGCTGGACCAAGGCAAAGAAAATCCTTACAGTCATGAATGTAGATGTTACCCATTTTCTCACCGTTGAGATACTACTATACGAGGGAAAGATTAAGGTTTATGACTGCAACTTATTTGTGTTCAGCAAGAAGACGTTTTTAACCCACATGCAGCCACTCTTGAAATTATTGCCCAAGTTGTTGACGCAGAGTAAGCTGATGGATCATTTGTCGGTTGAAGTCTTGGTGAAGGAATCATGGGTTTTTGAAGGTCGAAATAAGAGCATCCAGCTCCAAAAAAATACAATCGGTGCAGCGTGTGGGCCGTACTCGCTTGCATACATGGAGTGTTTGCTGACTGGCACACAAATAACCGGTGTGTGCAACACCATTATGGGAAAGATGCAATGGGTCTGGGCATTTGGGGTACTAACTAAATGGTTGGAGCTCGTGTATAAAAAAGAACGTGTACAAAGACAGTGACGAACACGATAACAAATTTTTATTTCAAGCCAATTCACTATACATATAGGGGCAATAATTTTTATGTCTGGCAAAGTTGAATTTTTATAATGCAACAGATTTGATATCTGTCATAACAGATATAGTAC
>NW_025889331.1:3116-4099 GCF_002878395.1 Capsicum annuum
GACAGAGACGAAAACGATAACAAATTTTTATTTCAAGCCAATTCACTATACATATAGGGGCAATAATTTTTATGTCTGGCAAAGTTGAATTTTTATAATGCAACAGATTTGATATCTGTCATAACAGATATAGTACATGTTGTGACAAATTAATTATCTGTTGGAATAGGTTGGTCATCTGTTGCGTTATACAGATGTTCCTCGTCTGTCTGTCGCAACAGATTTACGATATGTTGCAACATATAACTTATCTGTTGCAATTGATCAGTAATCTATTGGAGCAAATAAAAAAGGTAGGAAGACCTGTTATATAATTTTCAGTAGATGACCTACGTGTTGTATCTCATGTTGTAACATATGTCTAAATTTGTCCGATAAGATATGTCGTCTGTTGTAGCAGATGTATTATGTATTGCGATATTTGAATTTGGTACTCCATTTCAATTAACATGTTTTAAACTTAGAATTAATTATATTCATAGACAGAATAAAATAAATTGAAGCCTTCAAAAATTACATGAAATAAAATAACTTAACAAATAAATGAAATGTAAAAAAAAATCATTATGAGTACAAACGATCTACTCTACAAATAAATCAACAAGTTAAACCAAGGAGGATAGATTATTACATTGACGGACTCGAGCTATAAAGATTTAATCAATATGGACAAGTTGTTCTTCATCCAGTGCTATGGAATTCGGCTTTGGTCGTCATGGATCTTTAACGTCGGTTGCGTAAGGCTTCTGAGCTTTTGCTTCTCCATATTTCTATAAAAGAGCAGCATATCTTTTGTGGATTAATCTGGCATCAAGTTCATCATTTAGTACTTGTAATCCATTGCTCAAATACTCGGCATAGGTGGCAACAAAATGACCGTAATTCCTGCGTTATAAAAAAACAGATAATCCATACCTTGCAGCTCATGCAAGCATTGTGAAATTTGTTAAAAGAAACTAAATCATGACACTTAAACTTATAGG
>NW_025889332.1:0-2272 GCF_002878395.1 Capsicum annuum
ATATTCTTCTTAGTCATGATATTGGGCCTTTAGATATGTTATTTCCTCTTAGATATGATATTGGATATGATATTGGGCCTTTGAAGATGTTGTTTCCTCTTTGATATGATATTGGGTTTTAGAGATAATATCCCCCTTAGACATGATATTAGGCCTTTAAAGATGTTATTTGTTCTTAGAAGTGATATTGGGCCTATAGAGATGATATTTCTTTTAGTCATGATATTGGGCCTTTAGAGATGTTATTTTTCTTAGATATGATATTGGGCCTTTAGAGATGATATTCCTCTTAGACATGATATTAGGCCTTTAAAGATGTTATTTCCTCTTAGAAGTGATATTGGGCCTGTAGAGATGATATTCCTCTTATAAGTGATATTAGGCCTATAAAGATGATGTTCTCCTCATAGATGTGATACTTGGCTTATAGAGGTGATATTTCTCGTAGTTATGATATATGACTTATATATTTAAGACGCCTCCTAGATGTGAGATGCTTATTGATAGTATGCCTCCTAGATGTAAGATGCTTATAGTAATGCCCCGAAATTGGGTCCCGAGACATTACACGGTGCTTAGGATCACAAGTGACCCCAAGCTAGCCCTTCTACTAGCATAACTCATAAGAAACTGAACAAAAAGTATAAATCTATACAAATCTACGGAAAATAACTCTTTTCTGAATATGATAGATACAAAACTGAATTTACAAGATTACAACTCTGCTTTTACAACCAAAACTGAAATGGAATACATCAATTTCTACTGACTGTCTATGAAGCCTCTACTAGTACTGAATGTAGGTAGCTAGGTCATGACTCCCGACTATGACAACTCAATACGGCTGGATAAAGAAAATACAAGAATTCTCGAACTGTATAACTAACTAAAGCCCTTGAATCAAAAGAACTCATCACCTGTAGACTGGATGCCGCGAACTAACTGGATCTGAAGATGTACACTATACCTTGTACCTACATTCTGAGAAAATGTAGCCGACGTACGAATATGTGGGTCAGTACCATGGAAATGTACCGAGCATATGGGGTTGCAATGCATATATAAAATAATATCTTAATATCATCACAATTTATAAAATTATGCATGCTGATATAAATGACTCACTTAGCTCGAATTAAAATCATAAAAATCATAAGAGAGTAAAATATATCGGGTGAAGCATGTGAGTCATCATAATAAAGATCAATTTACTTCCATCTCGATTCCAAATCATCAAAGCAATCAAATCTCATAACAATTCTCTTTGGAATATATGTTCATTAAATCTTTCAAAAACAATGACTTTCTCAAACTCAGTCTTTCAAACAATTATGTTTTCATCTCAGATAGAAGAATGAGACTTTTCATATTAGATAGGAGAATACACACACACACATTGGGAGTCTCTTACAACCGGCATAAACCATGTGAGCTACATGGAGTCCAATGTCCAACCCACGTTGGGGAGAACTTTCCTATCCTTGCCATCGGAGTAGGACCTTAATCTTTTGTTCACTAGTGATCACTATCAATCAGCCTTAGGCTCACATCCTACAGGGCATGTAATTCTAGGGAAGTACCAATCCTGCTATACCTCCCACTCGATGCTAAAGACTACTCCCAAACTTAGCTGAGATCTTTTCAAAAGAAAATCCACTAATAAATATTTCAAAAATTCACAAAGGGAGCCATCATGCTACCACTTTCATAATAAATCAATAAAAGTGGATTTCTTTTCTCATCTCGGTTTAAAAAATGCCCTTTTTACGACCAAAAGGTCAAAGCTTCTCTATCATCTCAAATTATTTAAACTCAAGGTGTTTATAACACATGATTTTCTCAAAATAATAATCTCAAATAGGGTTCCAAAAACCCATACATCAATATCACCATAAAACCTTCCAAAGTTTCATACTTTATGACATAAGCACAAAAATAATCACTTAAAACTTAAAATTTCAGCTTTAAAATCATACATCTTGGTAAAGAAAATTATCTTTGGGATTCAAATATCATTGTGCTTATAGCACATAATTTCTCAAAGTACAATCCTAATTAGGACTCAAGGTCTCATACATCAAAATCATATTAAATTTTCTCAAGATTCATGCTTTTCATCATAAATATATATAACTTACTTTAAAATCTGGAAATTCAGCTTTATGTACAAAAATGTCATCATTCTCATTCAATTCAACTTTCAAAACATAGAGAGTATCATAATCTCATGTAAAACCATATAGGGTATAAATTCATGCTTCAAATTCATATC
>NW_025889333.1:0-1616 GCF_002878395.1 Capsicum annuum
AAGAAGTTACCGGTATCGAATGGGAGACGTAACCAAGGGCTTAGTCTTGGCCACTCTCACTTTCCCCTAGGGTGTCATCCTCGAAATTAAGCAAGCCCTCTTTATCACTATTGAAAATATCATGAACTAAAAGAGAGTTGAGAAAGGTGTTCCATAAGTCAACTTCAAATAAAGGGTTTCCATGCATGCACTTGCTACTAGTTTCAAAATTTCCATTAGGAATATGCCCAACATATGAAACACATAAAGACGAAGTAGATGGCATTTCTAAGCACATATCACCTTCTCTTTCACAAGAGTTTTCCTCATATACGTACAAATCACATGGGAAGCCAAAGGACCACAATCAAAATCATCTTCACAAAGACAATCACAACTCGGGTTTTCTAAATATTCAAGCAAATCAAGATCATCTACGCCCGATTGATCATTTTGCTCACCCTCACTAGTTGTTGGCAATTCACATACCAACATAGACTCACCTTTTTTTTCACAAGGATCAACTAGTGTGTGAATACTCTCGTCACTTGGTAATGGAACCTTAGTCAAGTTGTAAGTGCTAGCACAAGATGGACACAAATCATTCTCGCTAGCACTAGATGGACACAAATCATTCTCACGATGAGAATCAATTTCGTCATCTAAAGGATCAACTAGTGCTTGTGTACCTACAACAAGAGTTTGGTCCTCATGTGACCTAACAATGTCAAGAGTATCACAAAATGAAGACTCATGCACTCCTAAACTAGGTAAAATCGCAACTACGTTCATATGAGTATAGGGGATAACATTTTTACCTCGTAGCTCATGTCTTCATCTTGACGTGTGTCCAGGTAGCCCACTTGCTCCCTTGGAACTCCCATATGATCCAACCTTTCATTTATCACTTCCCATTGACGGGTAATAGCTTTAAGTTTAGCCAAAATAGCACTTGCAGCCGCAGGTTCCATCGTAATTGCACCTAAAAAAAAAAGAAAAGAACAAGTCTACAAAATAAAACACAAGTTGGTTTGAAACAACTTCACCACACTCTCACACACTTGATCGTTTCACACTTGGATTCACAAGTGTTGCAAGTCTGCTTGTAGTTCGTGATGAGTCGAGGGGTGAGTCTACTCCTTGGTCAAAATGGATTCTTTGTTTGAAGACTCAAGGAAGTAATGTCCGAACTTGAACCAAGAAATTCTACGATTCAAAAACAAGAAAAGCACAAAATAACGCTAACACGAACAAACGGGCACAAAAACTAACTAACAAGCTAGTAGGAGATTACTAGGTCGTCAATTAGTGTTCAAACCAACAAACGAAACTAAAAAACAATAAAATGAAACTAAGAAATCTAAAAGTTGAACTCAAAATATTGCGTGAACAGTAATTTAGTGATGTGGTAGTCCACTATTGGCCTCGGTTTTGTCAAAATTTTACTCTCCAATTTCAAGTCTTGACCAATCTACAATTTGGAAATGGTGGATTTGGTTAATGGAGGGAAATTTGGTCTTGGAGCTTCATTTTTAAGTTCAAAACAAACTTGACCTTCTTGGTACTTTCTCCTTGAAATAAGGTCCCTAAATCAAGGAAAGTAGGTGAAAAGTGGTTGTCAAGTCTTTTGAGTGATG
>NW_025889334.1:0-1320 GCF_002878395.1 Capsicum annuum
TCTTGTCCACAACAAATATTTTGCTTATTTATTAAAAAGCAGGTATATTTTAATGGAAAAATCTATGGAGGAACAAAGCTTAGAATTACCAAACCTAACAGAACAGGTATATTCATTTACTATTATGAATAGCTAAATTCATAAATCCCTAACAATCATGATATGATAAATAAGTTCACGTTAGTTGCTTTATAGTAGAATTATTCAAAAAATAGCATGTTAAGAAATTTATTAGCAAAGTGGAAAAGGAGAAAATCCCTAAGAACTATACCATCCTAAAGGTGAAACCGGTGAGGCAAGAAAGCCGTGATAGAAAAGTAACCAGAGTAGAGGCGCTGTTTAAGGAAAAAGTATCCAGATTACCATGCTAATAGTGACCGAAGAATATGCTATTTAAGAATAATCTAGTATATAGCAATCTAAAGTGATCATATTTTGTTATGTGCATGATTGAAAGGAATATTTTGAAAATAGCAATTTTATGAAAAATGGATAATTAATAACAAGGCTAATTTATCATATTACCCTATTAAATGATGTTTAGATTTTAATTTGAAAAAAAAAATAATTAATGCAAAGGGTAAAAATGAAAAAAAAAGTTCATCTCTTCTTGATTTGTGAAAAATGACAAGTAAAATGAGAAATCAAATTAAAAAATTTGGAATAAGTAAAATGGGTTCTTTATTTACTATTCCTTGTGAGTGTCGTATTTATGTTATGTCATCTTATTCCATGCTTTATTATGAATTTGTTTATTATTACTTGTCTTGAGCTGGGGTCTATTTGAAACAGCCTTTCTACTTCTCCGAAGGTAGTGGTATGGACTGCGTACATCTTACCCTCCCCAGACCCCACTATCTGGGAATAGACTAGATTTGTTATTGTTGTTGGGACAAGTAAAATGGGATGGGGGGGGGGGGGGGGGGGGAGAGGGTATAATTTTAAGATTATTAAATATATTTATATATCATCCATTAGTCAAAGAAAAAACATTGGTTATTATCTGTTGTTGCAAATTTCTTTCATAAAGACAAGGCCTGAATCCTGATACAAAACTTTGTTCATAAGCAAGTGAAGGAACACTTTTCAGTATTATAACACATTCAAATTTGTGTAATTGCATTTTGATGAACTTACATGTATTGGTTGATTTCACTTGGGCAATATGGAATTTTTTAATGACTTGTTAAAAATATTAATGCAATTAAGTTACGTTAGTTACACGTAAATGATTGAAATTGTTGCATCATAGTCCAATATGATTTAGACATTTTTAAAGTTTAAAGTTATAGTTATTCTTTATATGAATAAGTGTGAGTC
>NW_025889335.1:0-1081 GCF_002878395.1 Capsicum annuum
AAAATAAAGCATACAAAATACATACTAAGGGCACGTCGCCTGTAAGCCAAAAATGTCCCACAACGATAGCCCACAACTCTTGCACTAACAGTTCTACAATATCCACATATTATACAACAACACACCAAATAGGGACACAAGTATACACCATCTCGTCTCGCATATAAGAAGGACAACAGAAAACCAAGTATATAAAGGATTATCAAGTACATTCAAGAAAGAACAATTAGATATATACAAGTTAATACGAAAAATACAAGTCATAACAGAAACACAATAAAGCCAGTGTAATGTACATGATGATGATGATGATGTACGGGGTCGTTGCACAACCTAGGTATACACCCACGTAGGCAAGCCTCCTGACGTGGGACCCATGGAGGGTTCGTCAACCCATACAAAATCCATATATCCATATCCATATCTTCTACCCGGCACATCCCTCGGAAGGATTTCATAAGATGTCACATTTTCTGTCATAAAAATGTGTTGCCAGTATTTCTCAGGTATTGCCACGGCGGTATCATTTGTTCCATGAATGAGTATGATACGAGGATGTAATGCTCACAAGCAATCACAATGAGTATTTCAACAACCAACCACGTGATATATTTCCACAACCAATCACAATGATATATTTTCATAACCATGTGAGCCAATATCCACTTATTATTTTTGTTCATCCATGAATTTCCACATGTTTCGTACACCAAAGGTATAATATATATATATATATATATATATATATCACAATACACCAAAAGTACCACAATAGGCATTTGCAACAACACAAACATAATATTCACATGCATTCAAGGCTATCAACATTATCATATAGGACCCCACGCGGTCATACATATCACATAATATCTTAATTTCAATAATTACATCACATATAGACCCCATACAGGCACAACACATAGATAGTAATTTTTCATGATTAATTCCCACCCGTAAGTTTTTGTACCATCATTTACTACCCAGCCCAGTCTGAAAGAGAGTTAAGCCATAACCTACCTCGAATGCTGAAATCGATCCGCTACACTTTGAACTTAAGACCTTACTTTCCACGAATAATCCT
>NW_025889336.1:0-1384 GCF_002878395.1 Capsicum annuum
TTATTTTAACAATGAGATACAAGGACTTTGGATTCTGAATACTCTACTAGATTCTTGGGAGACTCTTCATGTTCTTTAACAAATTCAGTTCCTAGTGGTAAGGTCCTAGTGGTAAGGTAACTATGAAATTTATCAAGAGTGGTGTCTTAAATCAAGAAGTAAGGAGAAAATATTAGGTCTCGTCCCCACACTTAAATATTCTATTTACAGAAGACTGAGAGAAAAATAATATAAGAAATGCAAGAAATAGAGGTAAAAGCAGAAACAAGTCAAGGTATGAGAGTCGTTTATGCTATCATTGTGGCAAGAAAAAACACATTAAAGGGTTTTGTAATAATTTTAATCATGATACAAGAGAAGGAAATAAAGAAGAAAATAATAAAAACAATGTTATTGTTGTTGTCCGAGATGACCTTTTCTTTACTAGTGATAAAAAAATCATCAATTTTGTATCCCATGATACTAGTTGGATACTATAATTTGGAGCTACATCTCATGTCACACCGAGGAAAGACTTCTTTTCATCTTATATTCCTGTTAACTATGGAGTGTTAAAGATGGGCAATACTGGTGAGGTCAAGGTACTTGATTTTAGCACGATCTATTTGAAAACTAATATTGGTACAATGTTAGACCTTCAGAATGTAAAATATGCTCCATACATTCCTCTAAACTTGATATTTGTAGGGCAACAAGATGATAATGGCTACCATAATGACTTGTTTGATGGTCAATGGAAACTCACCAAAGCCACATCAGTTATGGCTCAAGGAATAAAGTATTCTAATTTATACATGACTCAAGGATATGTCCTTAATGACATTGTGAATTTAGTGAAAAGTGACACTTTATCAGAATTGTGGCACAAAAGGCTCAGTTATATGAGTGAGAGGGGAATCATCTATTTGGATAAGAAGAATATACTTACTGGTGTAAAACAAGCAAAGGTGAAATGATGTGTTCATTGCTTAGCCAAAAAATAGAAGAGAGTTTCTTTTAACGGTCATTCTCCCTCAACAAAGCCTAAACTATTGGAGCTAGTACACTCTGATTTATGTGGTCCTTTTAAAGTGAAGTCACAAGGTGGTGCACTTTACTTGTGAATTTCATTGATGATCATTCTCGTAAGATCTGGGCATATTCTTTAAAATTCAATGATTAAGTACTTGATGTGTTCAAGGAATTTCAAGCTTTATTTGAGAGATAAACAGAGAAGAATCTAAAATATATTCAGCACTAACAATGGTAGTGAATATATTGGTCCTTTTGATTACTATTACAAATTACAAGAAATTTATCATCAGAGAACTCCACCCAAGATGTCTTAATTGAATGGCTGGGAAGAAAGGATAAACAAAACTCTAGTTGAGAAAGTTAGATGTGT
>NW_025889337.1:0-1461 GCF_002878395.1 Capsicum annuum
GCTTAGGTTTGTTTTCATGAATTTCTCCATTTTAAACCATATAAAGTTCATGGATTTCTACTAAAGAACACATATACTTCATGAAAACACCTTTAGATGTCATCTTGAAACTTAAACAAAAATCATTAACATGTACATGGTCATATCAAAACAAGACAATCACAATATAATATTTAAAACATGGTTCTTTAGCTCTATGAACGAAATGGATCCATAGATGAACATTACGCATACCTTAGATGGAAGATTCTTGCTAATTGATGGAGAAATTTTCTTTAACTTAAATCCCCAATTGAAAGCCCTAATGTGTTCTTGAGAGGATTTTGAGAGAAAGAGTATATTTTGGTGAAATAAGGGCTTAATTCCACGTTTATGGAATATATATAGGTTTGGAAAGATGACCCAAATACCCTTATAGATGAGTCATTTAATTTCTGTGAAAATTACCCGATTTGGGCCCCCGACGCGATGCGAAGATATCGCGTTGCCCCCATTTGTGACCTGGAAACTCACCGCGATGCGGTGTAATCACGGAGAGACACTGAATTATGACAAACGTCATTTTGGCTTACAGCGCGATGCGCCACTGACTGAAATAATGCTGGTGAAACTTTAAATTGCCATAACTGCTTCACCGGGTGTCCATTTTAGGCGAATTTGGTATTGACGAAAATCTTATTCAATTCTATACAATTTGAAGGATATAAGTCTTACAAAATCCCTCCTATAAACCAAGTTATGCTCGTTCAAATATGACATATGTTAAATCACACACAAAAACTTGGTGTATTCAAAAGTTCTTAGCTTGCCTTACTCTAAGTGACTATTATGAACATGCTTAACACATCATAAACTCTATTATCACTAGGATACTCATCCTAATTCATGTACTCCAATATGAATCACATGATAGGAGGTTTCATATATAGGAACAATGGTTCATTTTCTAGCTTAGAAATATATGGGGTATTACAGGGCTGCATTCACTACTCTTGCTCAGTCAATTGCTGATCAGAATAAACGACCAGTTATCATTCCAGCAAATCAAGTGGCCAATTAAGCTACATCTAGAATTCGGGACTCACCTGAATAAATCCTCCATCCTTTTTTGGGTCTAAGACAGATGAGGACCCTTAGGAATTCTTAGATCAGGTGCAGAAGGTTAAAGACATAATGGGGGTTACTTCTAGTGATAGTATTTAGCTAGCTTCATATCAGTTACAGGATGTTGCTCACAATTGGCTCAAGCAGTGGAAGTCAGAGAGGAAAATTGATGCAGGATCAATTGAGTGGGAGGAGTTTGCTTTTTCTTTCCTAGATAGATTCTTTCGCCTAGAGCACAGACAAGGTAAGTGTAACGCCCTGAAAAACGGGTCCCAAAGCGTCACACGGTGCTTGAGGCTACGAGTAGCCCCAAGCTAACCCTTTGAGTCATTTTTATTCAGTTTAACACAAATCAAC
>NW_025889338.1:0-2279 GCF_002878395.1 Capsicum annuum
AGAAGAAGAAGAGTAAATCACTGTGTTGTATTGATGTATTCAGAATTCTGCTAGTAGTACAAGTCGACTATATATAGAGTAGATGATAACTTAATAGTGCGGTGTCAACTAACTAACTGACTTCAACAATGTAACTAACTTATTGACACTTTAACTTACTGTCCCTTCTTTTTCTTTATTTACTCTCATTCCTCAACACTCCTCCCAAACTTGGCACTGCAAAGAGATTGACAAGGTCAAGTTTGGACATTAAGTATTTATGTTGAACCTTGGTTAAGACTTTAGTGAATGTATTTGCGGGATGGGCATGGGTGAATATATATTCAGTCTTGATCAGCCCTTGTTGGATCTTTTTCCTCACAAAGTAGCAGTCTATTTCTATATGTTTAGTCTCCTCATGGTAGCTACAGGATTTGTATCTATTTGCAAAGTTGCTTTTCTGTCACTGAAGATGGTCAGAGGTAGTTGTAGTTAAACACCTAGATCCTTGATCAAACCAACTAGCTATGTAAGTTCTGCAACTGTTGAAGCAAGGCTTCTATACTCTGATTCAGCTGAACTCCTATAAATAGTTGATTGTTTCTTTGACTTTCAAGAAATTAGAGATTCACCTAGATTAATAGTAAAGCCTGTAATAGACTTCGTAGAGAAAGCACATGCAGCCCAATCTGCATCACAATGAGCTATAAAAACATCTTCTTTTGAGTTAAACATGAGAAGACCTTATTCTGATTTTCTTTTTATATATTTGATGATTCTAAGTGCTGCATTCATGAGAGGATGTTTTGGACACTACAAGAACTTACTCAAGGTCTGCACACTATATGCTATGTTTGGTCTTATTACTGCGAGGTATAACAACTTACCTGTTATCCTTTGGTTCATCCTTGATCAGCTAATACTTCATCTTTTGACCTTGAATCATCTGAAGTATGTTGATCATATTCTGTAGTAGTTAATTTCTCTATAGTATCAAGTGGAGTAGGTGTTGGTTTAGCAGCACTAAGACTTGTTTCTGAGATTAATTCCACTACATACTTCCTCTGATGCATCACAATTCCCTGTTTAGACCTTGCAAATTCAATGCCTAAGAAGTACTTTAGTTCTCCAAGATCCTTTATCTTAAAAGCTTTGTGAAGAGCCTCTTTGGTTTCACTTATTTGATCAAGTTTTCTACCAGTCACTAGTATGTCATCTTCATAAACTAGTACAATAACTATTCCTTCACTTGTCTCTTTGATGTAAAGAGAATGATCATACTAACTCTGTCTGAAGTTATATCTAATCAAGGCTTGATGCAGTTTTGCATTCCATTGTCTTGGTGCTTGCTTCAATCCATACAAGGATTTTGAAAGTCTGCACATCTGTCTCTTCCCATGACTCTTAAAACCTTGTGGAAGTTTCATATAGTCTCATCTTCCAAATCACCTTCTAAAAAGACATTGTATACATTTATTTGATGGATATACCAATTCCTAGCTGCTACAAAATAGCCAAGACAGTCGTCAGAGTAACCATTTTTACCATTGGGCTAAAGGTTTCTTGATAGTCTATCCCTTCCTTTTGACTGAACCCTTTTGATACCAATCTTGCCTTGAATTATTCTATTTCTCCTGAAGCTTTGCACTTGATTTTGTCAATCCATTTGCACCCTATAGGATACTTGCCTACCGAAAGAGTGACCACCTGCCAAGTATTGTTGTTTCAAGAGCAGCTATCTCAAATCGCATAGCATCTACCCACCTAGCATCTTTGACTGTCTCTGCATAAGTGGTTGGTTCAATAAGGTTTGAGAAGTTAGATAAGTAGCATTGATACTTGTCAGAAAGATTAAAGAAACATAGTTTGAGAGAGGATATAAGATGTTGTCATTTATAGTTAATGACACAAAGTCTTTCATCCATCTAGGTGGATGTGTGCCCCTGGTGGACTTTCTTTGATAAGAGTGTGTAGTAGCTTGTTGAGGCAATTCAGCAGCATTTTGTCTAGTTATTCTTCTTGTGTAGTATCTTGTTATAGTAGGAATTTATGCAACACGAACTGTAGTTGACTGGACTAGAGTAGTATTAGTTTTATTTTATAGTTGTTCAGTATGAGATTGTGATTATGAGTCATTCTCAATAGTTGGCTGTGGTTGTGAGTTGTTACCAACATGTGTTTATGACTGTGAACCGGGTTCAACTCCTATCATATCAATATCTAACTCATCACTACTTCCTGCTGTCAAGTCACATATAGGAAATAACGATTGTGAAGCTTAAGTCATAGTATCCTTGAAT
>NW_025889339.1:0-27699 GCF_002878395.1 Capsicum annuum
TAAGGAATAATCTAATATTTGCAACCACTAGATTTCAGTTAAAACAACAGAATTTCAAGATGTTCTACTACTCTTTGAATTCGTTAAATAGCTAGCATCACATCAAACCCTAATCCATGGATCCCATAACTCTGACTAATGGAATTAACCGCTCATGATTTGATGAACGAAATAACAAGTTGAATTCATGATGATAAGGATAAACTTACGAATTTTTTTTTTTTTTTTTTTAACTCCTTCAATTTAATCACAAGGTGGAAAACCAAAAAAAATTGATAAGAAACAAGAAGAACAATTGATGAAAGAGAGCAATGTACGTCCTTCTCTTCTCAGAGTTCTTCTCTGATAATTAATGATCGATCCCTAAGAACCCTAAAACAAGTCTTTAAATAGTCAACCCTAAATAAAGAAATAAAATTAAAGTTTCAGTTTTCTCTTCGGATTGGACGACGATGATTTTGACGGCATATTAGATGTCTAACAACATGTGCGAGATGTCATCAAATATTCTAGTGAATTTTTATCTTCTGACTCTTCAGACGGCAAACCTAGCGGTGTGTAAAAATTCTTAACAGCGCATGACAAATACCATCATAACTTTACTGGAAATCAATATTCTCTACTTCTGGTTGACGGCAATTTTGATTTCATGTCACATATTTGACGGCCCATCCTAAACGTCGTCATATTTCATCTCAGTTTCTCATGCTCTGTCTAAGCTTGACGGCAACTTTGACAGCCTGTCCCATGTATGACGGCACTTTAGAATTGACGTCAGCTATACTTCAGCTTATTTACACCATATTTTAGCTGATTTATTCTTCTTTCCTTTGGTTTCCTCCCCGATCTATTATATCTGCATTAATATATTAAAAGCAATCAAAAACAACAAAAGTTGCTTAAGAGCTCGCAATTATTCAGAGTTAAAAGCTTCAAATGTGTTAGCATCGGCTCACATATCAACACCCTCAACTTAAACAATTTCTTGTCCTCAAGCAACTAAAACATAACTAGGAGTATACAAAGTACAATTCGGCAGCTAACTACTCTCATCAGATCAGAATACATGCACTATCTGCATGATCAATCAAAGTAAAATCAACTGTGTCTAATATTTAAAAACACCCATGTAACTCACATGTATCTAGATATTGTAAAAATCTCAGCAATAACAACCTAGAACATACCCAAATTACATTATCCGAACAAAGCAATTAATAGAAATATACCTGGTGTGCCCTCACAACAAAGAAATCCCTTTCTCACTCAGAGTCATATGTATAGACATAGGGATGAACGTAAGACTTACTCTCAGAATGAAGTTCCAACATTGCGCATCAAATTCCATAGGCTTGCCCTTATAATCAGTATCTAAGTCTTTAGACAAGTCAGTTAGGATTACTATAGGGCTTTTCTTAAGCTTGTATGTAGGCTCAGGGCTGATATGATATTCATGGGTATTTCATAGTGACTACACCTCTTTGGCACTACATTAACTCATGGGGTTTCAACTTTTGACCTTCTTTGCTTCGCTCTTTTATTTGTTAAGCATTCTCAAGATGGGTATTGTCTGTTCAAGCATTAGATTAATTTTTTCAGTTTTCTCTTCTTCTTTTTCACTACACCCAACTTGTTGTTCATTTTCCTTATTTTACCTCTCTTCATACTCATAATGTGCCACGCACCCTATAGTAGCCACCCTCAACTTAGATTAGTTTCCTAAGTTGAGGTGAACAGTGTCCAAGGAGGACCAGGGCCAAAACAAGTTCATTGTGCTATAATGGGAAGGTGAGAGGAGTATAAAAAGAACTGGGCTATTTAGACACAAAAAGAAATCAAGGGATATTATTCACATTTGGACGGTCATTTAAGCTAAAATGGGTCAACATGCAAAAATGACCTATGATCCTTTCCTAACGCCTATCCTATGACTATGGTACAACTAACTGGGCAAGTTCTAGATTCAACGCACAATGGAAACTGAGTAAGACCCTACACGCACATAGCACACAAGTATATAGCACATCACTACTCATACGTTTCATGCATTTGTTTTCTACAGATTATTTATTTGCCACACTAATGCCATAAACAGATACACAGTGATCACATTATATGCAATTCAGACAATTCATGATAGATTAGACCACTGGAGAGGTACTCAAAAATTACAAAACAAGCTAACTACCTGAAGTACTTGTACTATTCCTAATTATTTACAGAATATGTTACAACAATAGTTTCCCTATACCCTCAACTTAAAATTAAAAATAAAATGAACTAAGGGTTAGGATATAACTTAAGACAGTCAAGCTTATGGATCCTGGGTCTCTGACCCTGCTATAGCATTATCTACTGTCTTCTCCCAACTCGTAGCATTTTCCTTTGCAGTGGCTGGAGCCTGGCTCAATGAAGCACCTGCAGCCCTAGCTCTGATGGCTGCTTCCCATTTTTCTATGTTAGCTAGGGACTCCTATCTTGCCCATTTCAAATCTTCCTTCTATGCTTTCGTCTTTACTTTCTTTTTAGCTTTTCTCTCTTCTTCACTAGCCGACTCATATCTCTTGTTCTTGCCTTTTTTTCCCCTTTTTTCTTTTTTTTCTTCAGGGAATCCACAGTGAGATCGAGTATAGGAATTTCTTCCTCTACATCATGCATAGCTGAACCTGTTGGCACCATGATTTGGTGTTGCTACATCATCCCAACCTCAGCTTTCACCTTATCTAACGCAGCCCTAAAAGTGGCAAGATCAGCATCTGTCATCTCTCTTGCTCGGGCATCGAATCTGTTCTTTAGATTTGCCACCTGCTCTGGCAAATTTATGAAAGGTTCGAGTGTAGCTTCGAGTGCAACTTTTATTCTTTTGTCCACAGTGGTAGAAAACCATTTGGCGAAGGCCTGTAGTTGTACCTCACACTAATTTTCTTGCCTAGACACCTTTCTGATATTAATCAGCTGAAATGCCGAACCTGTTGCTGTCGGAGGGACAGAAGTAGTCGGCTCACTTTGAGGCACTGAGCCTGCCTTAGCAGAATATGCTGGTGGTGGTGGTATAGCTTCGGATATTTGCACCCCCCACATATGGTGCTGACACAATCTCAGTGACTGGAGGATCTGCTGCATCAACTGCATTTTGATCAAGTCGTAAGCCCGGCCAAATTTTATTTTTTCTGACAGGGTTGTGAGTTTTCTTGGCATGTATCTCATCATCAATACCTGAAATCTCAGGTACATTAGCTACTTCACACAACCTAGTAATCAGACATGGGAATAGATATGTAGCATCGGGTCTTGTAAGCCGAATCTTGATCTCTTACGCTATCATTTCTCTGAAATCTGAGGAGTTCTGTCTATCAAGCTTGCAACTAATATTGCTTGATCATCCCCTAACATGTTGTATCCCTCGATGGGTATCAGATGAATCCATACTAAACCCCACCAAAATCTGGCCTCTGAATTTAGAGACACTTTGGTAATCTTTTCTGCCGGATTATTTAGCCACTCAGGTTCCCCATCTGCTATGAGAGTTACTAGCCATTTGCGCTGGTTTTCCCGGTGTTTCAACCAGGCATAGAAGGTAGGTGAAGTGGCTCATGGGACAAAGGCTGGCCCATGAAGAAACCTGTTTATAGTGGCATCTGAAATATCCACCCTCACTCCACTTACTGGAACTTTGGTTAGTAGAGGCTTATCAAAAGTTCTATCTACTTCTTTGTACATATTTTCCACCATAGCCTGGTAGTTCATGTAGAAGTCCCAAACTAATGAAGGATAGTAAACACCGCTTCCCCTGGTAGTTCACTCCAAACCATACTCCTTTAGTTTTTGCATCACCTCAGGGTATCTGATCAACCCTGTAGCGATGATTTTCTTCTCCTCTAGAATTGGCCTTCTGGCACTTCATCGATATGTTCTGCGAAGTCGGTCCAAATAGATCTTTTCAGACCTAGGGATTTGCTATCTTGCATTGTTTCTAACCTCGAGGTTTTTGTATTTCACCAAATTTCCCCGTACTGGAGAATCCTTATCACCTTGCTGCTCCGATGATGGTGATTCAGACTCAGTTTCTTCAGTTGTAGGCCTTTTAGAGTCTTCAATTTTAACTTTTTATTCAGTGCGCTCAGACTCCTGTTCAGTGTATTCTGATCCTTATTCCTCCGATGCTTGCTCAAATGAGTTTTTTACCTCAGTATCATTAGTATCCTCCACCTCAATAGGATTAGGTGAAGGTAGTGTCTTTCTACCAGTCTTCTTTCTCGTCCATCTGAGCAAGTGTTCATCATCTTCATAATCAGAGTCCTCGTTGATAAGCTGTTGAGGTATATTCTCTTTAGCTGTTTTCTTTGGTGTGGTTGGATTCTTCTTCTTGGGTACCATTATCAGTTCTGCAACAACATAGAAATCCTAAATTAGTGTCCATAGTCAAACAAGAGAAGAAGAAGGATCACCTCAGTTTAACATCATCATTGTTTTCAATTCGCAGGTTTGACGACCTTTCTGATTTGCCATCACGGGTATGACGGCACTTCAAAAGCATTGTCAACCTTATCCAAAATCTACAAAATTTCTCAGCTTTTGATGGCATTTTTGAATGGCCATCACACAGGTGCAAGGCTATGAAAATTGCCGTCAAACAATATTACAATTTCTAACTTCTTTTTACTTGATTTTTCTTCTACCATTATTCTCAATTTCAACTTAGGTCATGTTCTTTACTGAGATTTCCATGAAATTATACCGTATACCCCTACAAACCCTAGTTTTCGAAGGAGCTTGAAGTATGTTAATGGGTTTATCTCGCTCCTTTGAAACCAAGGTTTTTTGTAGTTCACAATTGATCCAAAGAAAGATGAAGTTGAAGTTTTTCTCATACCTGGATATCGACACTTAACTGATGTACTCTGAGCACCTAGACTTGTGAGTGATAGAAGAATGAGATGAGTGACGAAGAATATTTCTTGACCTAACTCTCAGGCTTCAACAAGGAAAGTCTTAAAATTTTGCCTTAGAAGGGATTAAATTTGAAAAAGGAAAGGAAATAACTCTCTAAGGAAAGAAAACCAAAACTGGAAGAGAAATGTCTAAAGTACGCCGAAATGTGAACAACTGTTGTTGGGCTGAGTTAGCCCAAAATTTTTAAGTTGTGCTCAACTCTTTTGACGGTATTTTTGATGGCGCGTCAGATACCGAACGACACTTCAAAATTATCGTCATCCATAATAGAATAATTCTTTGACTTGATTATTTTGATGCCATTTCTCACGGTTCGTCATACTTGTGACAGCCCATCAAAATTGACGTCAACCTTCTCAAGCTGACTGAAACCAGTTCACCTCCTTTGTACAACTCTTAGCTACAAAAATTAAAAACACAAGTGCAATAAAATTAAAACATTGGGTTGCCTCCCAAACAGCGCTTGATTTAACGTTGTGGCATGACTTGATTATCTTGACTACTCAAACTTCGTCAAGATACCGTGTCAATACCTTATTACCATTTTCCTGGAATAAATCCATAACCAAGAAGATATTCATCTCCTCCAACTGCTTCATAGGAAGGTGCATTTTGAATCTGGCCTCCCTTTTTCCATACCTGAACTTTAGCTCATTGAGCTCCATATCAACCAATACTCTTTCCGCGGATAATAGTGGTCTACCAAAAATTATGGGTACCTCAAAATCAACATCACAATCCAATATCACAAAATCTATAGGCAGAATAAAGTCATCCATGTTTACCGACACATCATGCAATATACCAACTGGTCGTTTCACCGATCTGTCTGCCATCACAAGATGCATCATTATGGGGGTAGGTTCCCCCAATCCAAGCTTCTTATAGATATCAAGTGGCATCAGATTAATACTTGCTCCTAAGTCAGATAAAGCTTTGGTAAAATTCATGGACCCAAATGTGCACGGTATGGTAAATGCTCCAGGGTCAGGCTTTTTCTTCACTAAGGATTGTGATGAAACAGCACTACAGTGGTGGATGTTGTCCACTGGCTCATAGCTTACCTTCTGCTTCTTTGTTAATAGTTCCTTCATAAATTTAGCATAGTTCAGCATTTGCTCAAGTGCCTCCATCAATGGCACATTCAACGTCAGTTGTTTCATTATTCCCATGAATTTGCTAAATTTTTCATTATCTACTTTCTTCTTCAATCTCTAAGGAAAGGGAGGCGGTGGTCTTGGCATTTCTTTCAATACCACTTCACCTTTCTTTTCATCTTCTTTCTCCAAAATATCAACAAAGCCATCCAGCTTCTCAGACTTCACTGGATTGCTTCCTTCTGACTTATCAACACTTACCTCCTTCTCCATAACTTTGCCCATAGCAGGGCCAGATAATATATTTCCACTCCGAGTGGTAATCGCCAAATAAGAGCCATCAGTTCGCAGGTTCTAAACCATATTTCTAGGTAAAGTACCAGTTTTTCTCTGGTTCAGAGTAGCCAAAATTTGGCTCATCTGTTGCTCCAACTACTTAATAGAAGTAGAGTGTGAGCTAACCAACTGACTGAGGGTAGAAAATTCTTTTTTGATAGTAGTTACCCCCGAGTTAGTAGCTTCAACTCCCTTCAATAGCTTTTTCATCATGTCCTCTATCGACATCTTGCCAAAACTAGTCGTCGCAGCATCTCAACTTCTAGGAGGAATAGACAAACCACTTCTGTCATTATTGTTTCTCCACTGTCCCTGCTCCATATCTTTATAATCAGGATTGTCATAGAAATTCCAACCTTTGTTCCCTTGGCTATTGCCTCAAAAAACCCCTGATTACTCATATAATTTGCCTAAACATCAGCACCGTAGACACAGTACCCTGAGATTCCACAGCCTTAGCTTTTTTAGTCTTGCCAGATAACAAGTGCTTGGCCAGTAAGTTCATCTGCGTCTTCAAATGGGCCATATCCTGATCTTGCTTCTTATCTCTTCTATACTACTCTGCAGTAATACCACCATCAACAGTTGGGCTAGCCACTACAGAATCCCTAGTATGCCAAGCTCGAATATACTTGGTCATTCTATTCAGTATGTCAGAAGCATCTAAAAAAGAAAGGTCAATGAACGAACCACCTGCAGTATTGTCAACTATAGGCTTTGTTATAGATTTGAAAGCTCTGTACAAAGTCTCCATCAAGTTAGGTCCATCATATTATGGTTCGTACATTGTGCAAGTTTCTTCTTAAATCTTTTCCAGGTTTCGTGCAGTGCTTCAGTTGAAAGCTGTTTGAAGTTGCTAATTTCGTCCCTTAACTGTACACTTTCGAAGGGTGGAAAGAACCATGCTAGGAATGCATCTTTCAACTATCTCTAGTTGGTTATAGAATCGGCCTCTAACTCATTCAACCACATCATTACCTCCCCAGATAGAGACAAAGAAAATAATCTCAACCTGATTGCATTCTGGCTCACTCCCGGATTGTTAAAGGATTTGTAAATGGTGATGAAGTTCACCAAATTCATGTTCGGATCATCACCAAGCAAGCCTTCAAATAACCCTTTCAGATTCAGGAGTTGGATTATGGTTCTTGTTATGCTAAATTTTACACCTGGTGCCAACGGTGGAGAAATGATAGCACCTGTTGCACTAGCTTCGTCCATTCCTTCATCATCTTTATCAGTGTCATATTTCATAGGCTGTCGCCCATATCTTTCTTGGACTGGATGATTTCTATTGATGTTTCGCTGCACTGGTGCAGCAACTTATTCAGCTCACCTTGGGTTTTGAGGATTCAACGATTCCTCATTACCCAAGTCTTCATCATCAGGGTTCTGGTGACGTGCTTGTTGACCTAAATTTTACACATTCACCTGAGCCCTGGCCATAGCAGTTAGTCTTTCTGCTTCCTGTTATTCAGTCATTCTTCCTATCACTTGAGGTTCCGGATTGATTGGTAATAGTGGTGCTCCGGAACTTCTTGTGTTTGGCATAAAAAACACAATACCTACAATCAACAAAAAAACCAAATACATGTAAATCAAGGAAACTTAACTATCAACAAGTTTTCATGCATAAACTTTTAGTCTACAACTGTATTCTCCGGCAACGGCGCCATTTTTTATAACGCTCAAATTGTACTCTTGAATGGGTGTAAGCGATCGTTGTCAATATAAAACCTAACTAGGTTAGGGTCGAATCTCACAAGAATAGGGTGTGAACTTTTATTTGTTTATGAAATGCTTTACTGATAGTTTACTGTATCTGAAAGATGGGGGTTAAAGTTTCATAGAAAGAAAAATGTCACTTTCAATACTTCAGTGTTTGTAATCAAGATAAATTGGAAACCAAAGTTATTTTCACCATGATTTTTGGGAGTTGACAGATACTAGGTAATAATTAGGATTCTTGATGTACATAGAACAGCAGACTATCCTTGACTATGATACATTCTGACTTATCTCTCGACCTCACCAAAAAATTTATTATCTAATTCTCTCAAACTTATATAACTTATCTATTTCCAATAGGATGTTATCTCAGGTAGATTAATCCAGTTACGACATCAATCATTAAACGGAAGGTTGGTAGCTTTTGAGTCCCTGTTGATAATTCACGACCTCTAGTCTATTTCTCCGTTAGAAGCAAATAAAACCTAAGGAATAATCTAATGTTTGCAACCACTAGATTTTAGTTAAAACAACAGAATTTCAAGATGTTTTACTACTCTTTGAATCCATTAAAAACCTAGCATCATATCAAACCCTAATTCATGGATCCCATAACTCTGACTAATGGAATTAGCCGCTCATGATTTGATGAACGAAATAGCAAGTTGAATTCATGATGATAAGGATAAACTTACGAATGGATGAAAAACAACCATTAGTTCCTTCAATTTAATCACAAGGTGAAAAACCAAAAATATTTGATAAGAAATAAAAAGAAGAATTGATGAAAGAGAGCAATGTGTGTCCCTCTCTTCTTAGAGTTCTTCTCTAATAATTAATGATCGATCCCTAAAAAATCCTAAAACAAGTCTTTAAATAGTCAACCCTAAATAAGGAAATAAAATTAAAGTTTTAGTTTTCTCTTCGGATTGGACGACAACGATTTTGACAGCGTGTTAGATGTCTGACGACTTGTGCGAGATGTCATCAAAGGTTCCAGTGAATTCTTATCTTCTGACTCTTCAGACGAAAAACCTAACGGCCTGTCAAAATTCTTGATGGTGCATGACAAATGCCATCACAACTTCACTGGAAATCAGTATTCTCTACTTCTGGTTTACGGCGATTTTGATGACATGTCACATATTTGATGGACCATCCTAAACGTTATCACATTTCATCTCAGTTTCTCAGTTTCTGTCTAATCTTGATGGCAACTTTGACAGCCTGTCCCATGTATGACGGGGCTTCAGAATTGATGTCAGCTATACTTCAGCTTATTTACACCAGATTTTAGCTGATTTATTCTTCTTTCCTTTGGTTTCCTCCCCGATCCCTTGTATCTGTATTAACAGATTAAAATCAGTCAAAAATAACAAAAGTTGCTTAAGACCTCACAATTATTTAGAGTTAAAAGCTTCAAATATGTTAGCATCGGCTCACACATCAGGAACCTTGAATCTTAACCTAATTTGTAAAATCTATGGTGAGTTCTTGAATTTCTTGGAGAAGGAATTTGGGTTTGTTCTTGGGGAAGAAATCCCTAAATTTGGTGTTTTTGGAGGAACTAAAATTATCTCCTTCGTTTTGGGTTATATCTGAGTGTTAAAAGGGTGGGAAAAGACCAAAAAGCCCTTTTAAAAATGACTTAAAATTACTTATCGAGATTAATGACAGTGGAGTACGATGGTCTATCGAGGGCCCAATGATCATTGGTCCTGCCCGTCGCACCTGGACCTGAACTTGGTTCACTACCTCACCTGCAACGATGAGTGCGATAGTCCATCGAGGGCCCGACGGTCTGTCGACCCCTACCATCGCACTCAACTAGAATGGGGCCTCACTACCTCCTCTGCAATGGTTTGGGCGACGATCCATCACAATTTCAACGGTTTGTCGGCCCTCTCCATCACACCTAGATGATTTTACCACTTTCTGTAAAATAGCCATATCTTTCTCTTCCAATGTCGAATTTCAACAAAATGGGCATCGTTGGTAAGATAATTTAATTCCCCACACGGTAAAAAGTCATTTTTAGGAAAATTCATCAAGGTTTAAACACTAATCACTTTGGAAGTTACTCCTTAATCTTTTAGGGTTGAAATTATACTTCACTTGACACACTCTAAAGGCTCAGACTATAAGGGAACTTTAAGGGGTCTTACATAGAGAAAGGTTGAAAACTACTTAGAGTCATCAGAAATCCTACGCAGATATTAAGAGAAAGATCTTGAGTTTGATATTGTGGATTTTGTTTTCTTGAAGATTTCGCTCATAATAAGAGTGGAAAGATTTGGTAAGAAAGGAAAGCTCAGCCTCTATTATGTTATAAGATTTTGAGTCATTATGGTAAGGTATCCTATAAGTTGGAGTTTCCTACAGATTTGGTTTTAGTGCATCCAGTCTTCTATGTTTCCCTGTTAAAAAAATGAATTGGTGACCCAACATCAGTAGTCCCTTTAGAAATAATTGGCATGAAAAATAGTCTCTCTTATGAAGAGGTTCCAATTGAGATCCTTGATCATCAGGATTGTAGGTAAAGGCATAAGGAGGTCAATTTGGTAAAGGTTATTTGGATAAATCAGTTGGTTAAGGGATCTACTTGGGATGCAGAGGAAAATATGCTGGCCAAGTACCCCCATCTTTTCTCTTCGAACCTAGTTTCGACTTGAGGTAGTAGTTCCCTTCATTAATTAATTATTTCATTTCTATACCAGTCCATCAAACTATTTTCATATTACACCATGCATTTCATGAGTTTAGTTCAGTGCATACATCAATCACAAATTCAAATATTAATTCATGTTTAAGCTCATAAGTACTCAATGCAAAATTTCAGCTTTTTCCCCTTAATGCTTCAGTTTAGTCATTTTCATAGGGGATAAATGATCCCAAGTGGGAGATATTCTGATATCCCAAAATTTCCATCTCTAGACCCACCACAAGGTAGTTTATTGAATTATCTCCCCAACGCCACCAGTATCATCTTTATCCAATTTTATAATAAGTTTTGGAAAATATGCCCAAGGGACTGTCAAACTGCCAGTCACAACGGCTTAGGAAATGACCCGTTGTCAGACACAATGATTCGTTGTGTGGAGTCATTGTCATAGAAGTGAGGGATACCAAAAATTCATCCCAGTGTTAAGGAGTCCAGCATACAACTCGTTATCAACCCTAACAAGTCATTAGGTGGACCCGTTGTCACAATAAAAAAACTAAGAAATCAATTCCCTGATAACAACTACTCCTAATGTATCATGATCTAACCTAATGAGCCATCAGGAGGGAATTCATTGTCATAATAGAAAGTTCTCAAAGCTTAGGTCCCCAGGTCACAACTTAGGCCACGACTCGTGACCTAACATAACGAGTCGTTACTCGAGCCATGGCGACTGTTTCCCAGAGTTTCTTAGACATTTTAAAAAGGGGGTTTTGATCATTTCCCATTCTTTTAACTCCTAAATCATGTCGATTAGGCTTCCCTAAGGGTGGAATACATGCCTAACTTTCACCAAAATCCCTATTAAGTCATAAATTCAATACACCATAAGAAAAGGGGTGATTTTCTCTTCTTCATCAGCAAAGTAGGGTTTCTCAACTTCAAGCATGAATTTCAAAGATTTCATCAAGTACTTTATCTCCAGGTTCATCAATGGGTTCCTTTCAGACAATTAGTCATGTTTTTAGCTCGTTGAGTTTTCCAGATAGTGATAGTATTAAGTTCATTATTAATTATTATCAGTTTATTTTAGTTTAGCTTTTGCCTAATTTTTTGTTATCTTTTTAGTATTCTTAGGTGTAATACTCTAAATTTCCATGTACTAAATATCTCAAAACATAGCCCATGAAGTTAGCCTTCCAATCCTGTACGTCTCGCCTTAATCTAATATCGTGGCAAGAAGTTATACAATTTTCCCTTTAAGTGTCAATCAGCTGGCAATGCTTACGACTCACGTGATGACCCATAATTAGACCTTACCAGTTTTTAAGAGTAATTATAGTCACAATAGTTCTTAGGCAAGAATCCGTCCGAGTGGTTACAAGTCTACCATATGACTCATATCTAGACATCACGAGTCGTTTTGAAGATTCGTACCCTAACCAGAAAAATATCCAAGAATCAAGCCTCATATTTACATAGTTTTACAAGTGACTTATTGTAACACCCCGTGCTTTTAACACTCTATTAAGTCTTAAAAATGATCCTTAGGACCCCTATATCGATGGTAAATCATATTTATTTGTTATGGGTTATGTTGGGGTTATTTATAGATATTGGAAATGGGTATGCATTGCTAGATAGACCCTACACAAAGGCTCAGCACTACAGAGTGGTTGAGAAACACTACAAGAATATTTTGGCTTTGGGATATGTGTTGCCAACCCTGAGGTTGTCTTTGGCTGTGCTGTAACGCCCTGAATCTGATACCCGAAATGCTACATGATGCTAGCAATCATGAAGGACCACAAGCTAAACCATGACTGATATTTGTAACTAAGAACTGTATAATATACTGTATAAATGTAGAATAAAAAGGATGAAAGGCCATTAGATGTATTAAAGATTTCAACTTGGTAATCATACAACAACATAAACATGGATATGATTCAATTCATAACATGAAATGCAAAAATTTATATTTTTGAAAAGGGTTTCTTGAGCTTCATGGGTGAAAGGAACCCATGAATCAACACTTTACAAACCTTATATGGAAGTTTCTTGAATTTCTTGGACTTGAAGAACTTAAATCTCTTAGTTTCTTGAAGAAGTGTTGGGATCTTGTTCTTGGGGATTGATCTTTAAGAGAAACCCTAATTTAGTGTTGTAGATGAATAATGAAGTTATGAGCCCTAATCTATTATAATTAGGTGTTAAAATGGGTTAAAAGACCCAAACACCCTTTTAAAAATGGCTTTAAATTGTTAAACGGGATCTGTGACGGCTTAGGCAATGGTCCGTCGACCTTCCCATCGTACTAGGCTAGAATATGATCTTTCTGTATTGTTGTGACGGTTTAGGTGATGGTCCATCACCATCTCGATGGTCCGTCGGCTATTCCGTTGTGCCTAGACAGAAGGTCAACTCACTACCTCTGCTGCAACAATTTGGGAGATGGCCCGTCGCTAGATCGATGGTCCGTCGGCCCTTTCCATCGCACCTGGGCAGTTCAGATCGCTTTTCTGTATTTTGGCCATAACTTTACCCCGATACCGTATTTTGAAAAATGGTTCAATAGAAAGCTTATTCAATTTTTCGCACAGCAAAAAGTAAAAATCTTGAAAATTCCACATATATAAAAGTGGACTCATCCTTTAAATCAAGTCTTTAATATTTTTGGGATGGTTTTTAATCTAGGTAGAAGTACGGGGTATTACAATATATTCTCCTTGGGACATTCGTCCTCGAATGAGACTAATTTAGATGGGAGAAACAATAATCTAAAGTACATACTAAACATGAACAACTGAAACATAACTACATGACTGACATTACTAAGATTCATGCTGATCATGTATATCTAATACATGGTTTTATGATTGAGCTAATACATGAATGTATGACTGAGAGTACTGATAAGCTGATCATATATATCTGATGTATGAATACATGTTTGAACTGATTCATGAACATGCGATTGAACATGTAAGGGTAACGATACCAAGTTTGAAATAAAAACTGAGCATAGTTTGTAACTGAAATTCGAACCATAGATGAATGAACTTAAGAAAATCTATTACCTTGGGTTGGGTCTAAATTGACAGAGAAGAGGTGAGGATACTTGTTCTGCATATCTGCTTCTGCTTCCCAAGTAGCTCCCTCAACGGACTGATTCTGCCAAAGAACTTTGACTAGAGGGACTTCTTTGTTCCTCAGTCTGCGAATTTGATAGTCAAGGATTTCGACTGGGATTTTCTCATAAGAGAGATTGTTTTGAATGTCTACACCCTCAATAGGGACTATGGCTCCTGGGTCACCTATGCACTTCTTAAGCAAGGATACATGAAACACTGAATAGACTGAGGCTAGATCTGAAGACAATTCGAACTCATAAGCTACCTTGCCGAAGCGACTGAGAATTTTGAAGGGACCGACATATCAGGGACTGAGCTTTCCCTTCATGCTGAACCACTTCACTCCCTTCATGGGAGAGATTTTCAAATAAACAAGATCATCAATCTCAAACTTGAGATCTTTCTTGCATACATCTATGTACGATTTCTGTTAGCTTTGAGCTATCTTAAGCCCTTCTCTGATCAACTGGACTTTCTCTAAGGTATCGAATATCAAGTCAGGCCCTGCTACTGTGGCTTCACTAATTTTGATCCAATCGATTGGAGATCTGTATCTCCTACCGTAGAGAGCTTCGAATGGAGCCATCTTAATACTGGAATAATAGCTATTGTTGTTTTCAAACTCAATCAAAGGCAAGTGGTCATCCCAACTACCCTTGAAATCAATTGCACACGCTCGCAACATATCTTATAAAGTTTGGATGGTCCTTTCTTCTTGACCATCTGTATGGGGATGGAAGGCTGTACTAAGGTGAACTCAGGTACCTAGACCCTTTTGGAATGCCTTTTGAAAATGAGAGATGAACTGGGTACCTCTATCTGATACAATGGACAATGGAACACCATATAATCTGACCAACTCCCTGATATATAGAGTTTGGCGTAATCCTTGGCTAAATAAGAGGTGTGGACTAGGAGAAAATGAGCTGATTTGGTCATCCTGTCTACAATGACCCAAACTAAATTATACTAATGATGAGTATGAGGCAAGCTCATCACAAAGTCTATGTTCACTTCTTCCCACTTCTAAGTGAGAATATTGAACTCCTGCATAGACCCACTAGGCTTCTGATGCTTAATCTTAACCTGCTGATATGTAAAGCACTTAGCCACAAATTCTGTAATGTCTCTCTTCATCCCACTCTACCAATAGATCTCCTATAAGTTGTGGTAAGTCTTAGTATCCCTTGGATTAATAGATTAGCACGCATAATGCACTTCTGCAAGAATTCGCTGCCTCAAGTCATCTACACCTGGCACACATAGATAACCCTGACAATGCAAAACCCCATCTCCCCTGAGACTGGAACGTGATACATGAACAAAATATCATGAACTAAACAAAGAACATGAATTCATGGATTATAATTGAGATTAAAATTTGAGAGTCAACTTACAAATACCCCTACTCCAACATGGGTTCATTGCGTAAAGAAGAAAATAGAAGGTCTAGGTCATGGAAGTTTAGGGATGCACAGGGCACCTACAAACTAAATCGTGACTGAATATCTGGGATCTAAAACTAAGGAATAATACATAAATTGAGCTGGATACGCCTCTACCTAGTTGGTCCATCTCAAAATAATTACATTCATGAGACTTCAGATAGGGCGGCTAGATGAAAAGATGGGAACTCACAATATACGAATTTCTTCGTCTGACTGCCAAACTGAATTACTGGTTTTATAGGTGAACTTATGCTGAAACTTATACCTAACTATACTCTCCACTTTAGTGAGACACTTTACCTGAGGCTATTGAAGATATCTGCATAGGCGCTGAGCATGAATGCATGAACATACTAACTTATTTGATTAACTGCATGACTAATAGTTGAATACTAGGCATGTAAGACTGAACTGTGCTTAGTTTGAATGGCTAGATTAAAATTGTGGATCATTATACATATGAGGTAAGGGATACTGGGAAATGTGAGATAACTGAGCATGTATTCGTGAAAATTATATTATCTGAGAATGCAAGACTAAGTGCATAACATAATTCTAAAACATTTTGTAAACTAAGTTACTAAGATATTGATAACTGAGTAACTGATAACTATATGCTATGGTTGAGCAAATCTAAAATTAAACTGAGTTATTGATCTAATTACAGAACTGATGCTGAGACTGATACTATAACTAAGACTGTATCAAAGATTGTAGCTAAGATTGTAACTAGGACTAGAGGCTGGTTTTGAATAACTAAGGGTTAGACTGGTACTGAAGTACTGAATTCGGATGGCTAAGTAACTGATAGTTGAAAGCCATGGTTTTGTAGGACTATCTGAGTCCTTGACTGAATATCGACTACTGAACTGACGCTATAACTGAGGTATGAGGAATAGAGCATCAACACCACGAATACATCTAGGGATCTAAATTGAGGGTATACGTTATATAATCTGAGTTTGGCTAATCATTAGGAGTGGAGCATGCGTCATAAGGGCTGAGCATACTGTAAAACTTGACTTGAGTGCAAAAGTCATGAGCGGCATGACCTAAGTCTGGGTTTTTCTGCATTCATGGAACATGATTCATAACACTAAGTGAACTGGGATTCCTCATACTAGGAATTGGAAACGTACCCAATTTTATGAAAAATGCATAAATGTGAGCTATGTTTATGGAATTGAGACATGAAGCATGCGTAAGTATCATGTTAACTGTAGCACAAAACTTTGCACTGAGATAGGAACGGGTTGGGAATCACCTTCCCCTATTGATTTTCTACGCATACTGGCATTACTACTAGAATCTGAAGGCTTGACGTTTCTAAGATATCATAATCAGACAGTTGTTGTATACCTGTCGGGCTATGATAGACTGACCCATTAAGGTGGAGACTGAGAAGGGCCATGTTAATATTTGATATAACCTTAAGATTGATTGTTATGCATAGAGTTACAAAAGAAAAAAAGCTCATGGATCTAAAGGTGCATAAATAACTAAATGAGCTATCGGTAACATACCATTGACTGCATCAGGAGAACGTTCCTGATTTTGTCATGACTAAAGTGTATAGAGTCTGCTTGGACGTTGCCCACTGGCGGCAACAGAAGTGGCAACCTGCTGATTCGGGCGACCGGACTAAGTTGAAGGACGATTGTGATGACTTCATGGATCGGGCTTAGGAAAGTCTCAGACTTTGTGTCCTATCTCACCAGATCCAAAACACATATCACTACCATCTCTAGACACACTCTTATGATTCTTACCACACTCTTCGCAAAGCGGATAGGTAAGACATCTGCTTATACTACCCTGGGTTTTGGAGCCTGGTACCCCCTTATGACTGTCAATCTTGAACTTAGGTACTGGTATACTGGCTAGATATGGAGCTGGAACTGAGGATTTCAGGCAGAACTTAAAATGATTACCACCTTCTAACTTAGACTGAGCGAAGTTAAAATTACTTGTTCTCGCTCTCTTATTTTCTCTCATCCTATGCTTTCCCACCTTAATCTGTTGGGTATTAATCATATGCCTAGGGGGAATAACAGCCTGCTGATTGCTCGAGATACTACTGAGTACAATAAATTAAGGGACAAAGTTCTGAATTCTCCATGAAAGACATGCTCATCCAGGGAATCCGCCTGAACGGACAGAGGTGCTGATTGATTCTCGATTCTTCTTTCATTAGTCCTTTTGGGAGGCATATTCTATAAATGAAAGAAAGAGGCAGATAAAACTGAGAGTTTAAGTTTGATCCTATGCTCACTGGCACGATATGAATATTGAAAAAAGGGAAACTATTCCTAAAACATATTATAGCCTCTTGTACATAAATATGGTGCATAACACACCCATGCACAAGACTCTACTAGATACGGTTTTTCAAACTTCCTAGGACACTATTGAACCTTAGTCTCTGATACCAAGTTTGTAACTCCCCAAATCTGATACCCAAAATGCTACACGGTGCTAGTAATATCGAAGGACTACAAGCTAACTAATGACTGATATCTGTAACTGAGCACTGCATAATATACTGTATAAATATAGAATAAAAAGGCTGAAAGGCCATAAGGTTCAAATATCTAATAAAACATAACATTTGGAAACAGGATATAACAATACCAAAACTGAAATAAACTGTCTGAACATGCTAATCTGAAAGCCTCTAAACTATCTGAAAACTGTGGAGTTGATGGGATATGTCCCCAACTAACTCCGTCTACCAAAACTGAAATAATCAAGTAATGAAATAATCATGCAATCCTCTAATGATGAGGACTCACTACAAATCTACTGTTGCTAGCTGAATCTAGAGTTAAGTGAGATCGGGAACTTGAGCATCTAAACCTATCGTATAAAACACCATAGCAGACAATAAAAGTATGCATCAGTACGTCTGAATGTACTGGTATGCAAAGTGAGGTAAGCTGAATGTATGGGGTTCATATACATGAACAATACTATCTAACTGAATAACATAAACGTGAGAATACATGCATGAATACGTAACTATAAATGAGATCATGATACTACTGACTACTGAGTCTGAATACTGATAACATGAGTTTAGTATAACTAATATACTATTAACTGAGTGGCTGTGTCTGATAGTTCTAATTCTGATGAAACTAGCTGAGTTTCGTCCTGAAGTGAATGACTGTATCTGACAGTCCTAAATCTGAAGAACTATCTAAGTTCTTTTACTGAGACAAAGACTGAGACTGTGGGAAGTAGTCATCTAACTGACATGCCCCTTTTCTGTATAGAGTTAGGGTCTAATCTGTAATCCCAATTAGAAGGGTGTAAATACCATACCACTAGTAAGGACAAGCTATGAGTGACCCTCATCTGGCAGTGTCCCTAAAGGTGAATGGTGGGACCCTTAACTGGCAGTGTTAATCCATTTATTCAACCCTCAATTGTCAGTGTTGATGTCTCAACATATGCTGGATACATACTTCTAGAACACAGGGATTGTTTCTAAGGGTCAAACCCTCAACGGTCAGTGTGTTCCCTCATCCTTAGGTTTGCTTGGTGCTGAATCCTACTCCTAACTGAATAGACACTGAACTAATTATACTGATATGAACTAGACTGAGTTCACTGAGTTTCATAAACTAATGAAATGTTATTGAATTCTGTTAACTAACCGAGTTCATGAGATTATTGAGTTTTCCTGAGTCATGTAACTGACTGAATTCTGCTGAGTTCTGAAACTAACTGAGAATATTGTTGATCATGACATAACTAATATTATCATGAAACTAACACTGGCTCTAGGCACGCAACTAAATTGTTGGGTACAAGTACCCCTAGGACTCGATAACATGAAACTGACAAGACATGACATTTTTTGAACACATGACCATAGTCGACAATTTATAGTACAAACGTTGAGGATTTTCATGAAGTATTTGTATGTCATATGCTTACACATGAATAGGAATACATATAAACATGTCATAATTTTGTAAGTCTAATCTCATGAACATTCCACCAAACTATTACAACGCATAACAATAACATAGAGGTCATTGTAAACATAAGGGTAAAGCATGAATTTATCAATTTGGTCACAATTGAGTCAAAAAGCATAATTCTTATTATATTAGGCATTTTAGCAAATACCTTGCATACATAACTTACGGCTTCAGCATGAACATTAAAATAATACATCATGGCAACATTTTTCACTTTAAATACAAGAATTCCAACCACATGCCAACATAATTTCATTATATGTATTAAATATTTCAACTTGGTAATCACACAACAACATAAACATGGATATGATTCAATTCATAATGTGAAATCCTAAAGTTTATATTTTTGAAAGGGGTTTCTTGAGGTTCATGGGTGAAAGGAACCCATGAATCAACACTTTATGTAACTTCGATGGAAGTTTCTTGAAGTTCTTAGACTTGAAGAACTTAAATATCTTAGTTTCTTGAAGAAGGGTTGGGATCTTGTTCTTGGGGATTGATCTTTGAGAGAAATACTAATTTGGTGTTGTAGATGAATAATGAAGTTATGAGCCCTGATCTGGTATAATTATGTGTTAAAATGAGTGGAAAAGACCCAAACACCCTTATAAAAATGGCTTTAAAATGTTGAACAAGATCTGTGATGGATTGGGCAATGGTCCATCGCTGGCTCGACAGCTCGTCGACCTTCCCGTTGTACTAGGCCAGAATGTGATCTTTCTACCATGGTTGCGATGGTTTGGGCGATGGTCTGTTACTAGCTCGATAGTCCATCGGACAATCCATAATGCCTGGCCAGAAGGTTGACTCCCTGCCTCTGCTGTGATGGTTTGGGTGATGGCCCGTCGCTAGATCGGCCATCCATCGGTCCTTTCCATCGCACCTAGATGGTTCAAACTGCTTTCTGTATTTCGGCCATAACTTTCTACCTCGATACCGGATTTAGGAGAATTTAGTATCGATGGAAAGCTTATTCAACTTTCCACACTACAAAAAGTCAAAATCTTTAAAAATTCCACATATATAAAAGTGTATTCATCTTTTAAAGCAAGTCTTTAATATTTTTGGGATGATTTTTAAGCTAGGTAGAAGAACGGGGTATTACATGTGTGCTGCTAAGAAAAAGACTAACGTTAAAAGTTGCTCCATTTTTTATTTAATTGAAAGTAGTTGAGGCCTTTTCATACCCCTGAACCATTTATAATTATTCTTAAACGAATTAAGGGTTCTTAAAACAAGTTATTTCCCACTTTTAATGAGATTAACTCATGTAAACCCTTCCCCTCTTTTTAAGAACAAGAAATTCAAACTTTCTCTCTATGAATTCAAGTATCCAAGCTCCAAGTTAAAGCTTCTCTTCAAGGATTCAAGTAATTGAGGTATGTGGGGTATTCATCAATGGGTTCCTTCCACCCATTGAGCCCAAATCCTCTTTTTGATTCAAGTATGAATTTTATTCTAATTTTGATCAACTTCTATGTAAATTATGAAATTTATCAATGTTTCCTCATTAGTTTTACTTTCAAGCCATGCTAATAGTTTAATCCCATATGAATCAGGTTCCTACCTGATTGAAGTTCGAAAACCCTAGGTCAAGTTCAGTTGGCATCATGTCAAATTCTCTAATTATGCTTTAAAATGTATAACATGATATTATCCCAAGGTTAACTTATTCTCATGTTTACATTCAAGTAATTTACCAGGTTATTGAAATGTCTCATGTTTTGGGTCTTTGAATTACGACTTTAGGTCACTATTTTAAATATTGTATCAACTTTTCTTTTATATCATTCAGTTTTGGTAGGTTATGAACACTAAATACCTACAAATTTACTTACATTTCAGGCTTGTCTAGTGATGAGTCTGTCCATTCATGATGTCATTTTCATACTCAGTTTGTTATGATCATGCTGAACATTATCAGTTGAGATGTTCAGCTAACCTTAGTCAAAAATAGTGTCAGTTCAATTGGGAATAGGATTTAGCACCGAGCAAACCCAGGGATGGGGGCTCACCAGCCAGAAGAGGGTGTGACTTTAGTAGCAATCCCTGAGTTCTAGAACTACACAATCAGTATAGGTATGATAGGTCTTCCTGCCAATAGAGGGTTGATGCTCTCTTAGGGGAACCTGCCTGTAGAGGGTAACTCCCTAGTCCTTTGGGACATTAGGCTTGTGGATCCACATCGTCAGCCAATATTAGTACCCGCAGCAAAGTATGAACACCCTTCCAACTGGGGTTATAGGGTGGGCCCGATTGGCTCAGATTAGGACATGTCGGTTACATGATATCTCCCACAGTTTTAGTTAGTATTCAGTCTATATAAGTTTAGGTTCTTAGTTTTCAGATATCAATTATTCAAATATTCAAATCATTTCAGTGCATTTTTTACTTGGTCTTGCATTCATATTACATGTTTATATTTTCAAGCTCAGTATCCATACATGATTATCAGTTCTATTTTACAGCATGTTCAGGTTTACTTGAGATTTTCATACAGTATTTATGTTTCTACCGCTTCCCAGCTTACAGAATTATTTTTGGCTAATGATTTGTAAATCTCACTATGACTTATAATTTTCACGTATAGTCATGTTTTAAATGTATGTTTCAACAAATAACTTATATCCTCGGTTTTAAAGCATGTTATACTTTTATGATTTAGTGCATATCTTTATATACTCAAGACATTCCAAAGTACTGACAATATATATGTATTTTTGGCTATATTCCTTCATGATGTAGGTTCCAGATGTAGTGCATACACCATGGTTAGAAATTTCTCAATATTTAGCCAGAATGTGATGAGTTCTCTTATTGTGGGAACTTCAGAAGGTTATAGTTCATGTACTGTATTATTATCATTCTTATGTATTGATTAGTGGTGGTTGGAGGTATGTCCTAGCTATCTATTGTTAGTATATTAGAGGCTTCATAGATAGTTAGTCAGAGTCATAATATGTAATTCAAGTTCTTTCTTCAGTATTATCATATTGTAAGCTTTATCAGCATTACATTCATTTAGATTTTCTTATGATTATGCTTCCTCTCAGCAAAGATAACTTCTATTTTCATTATAAATTAGTTGCTTAAGTATCATAACAGCACATAGGTTAACTTGGGATCACTTGTGGTTCTAAGCACCGTGTAATGACCAGGGGGTAGTCTCGGATTGTGACAAACTTGGTATCGGAGAAAAAGTTTCAAGTGTCCTAGGGTGTCTATAAAGCCTTGTCTAGAAGTGTCTTACGGAATGGTACAAAGACATTTGTACTTTTCTTTGAGAGGCTACAGGGCATTTAGGAAATGTTTTCCTTCTTTTATATCTTAGATCGTGCTGTGGATATTTTCTCTAAGAAACTTGAATAGATTTTTGTCTTACTACATTCATGCCAACTCTAACTTAGTTTTGAGGTAACAGAAATAGTCAGGCTTAAATTCCTATCGATAGAGTTTTCTCAGACAGTCCTCACAAATAGTTATAGGATTGCATGTGGGGTTAAAAGGATCCCATCAGTGCTCTTATGTTCTAATCTTTAAAAGTGTTCATTCTTATTTATGAAAATCATACATTGATCCAAAGTCATATGTGCCCTCAAATCCCTTCTCATAATCCTGTGACAGCATATGATCTAGAGTTAGAAGAATGAACCTAAAAGTTTAAAAGTGGTAAAGAGGGGATAGCGTTTATCTATATTTAGTAGATTATGTATCCATGAGGATAGTTGTATGAAAGGTGAGATAGTAGGATTAAAACATTGTATGGAAGAATTTATGTTTATTTATTCAAAATTAAGTATGATGATGCGTGTGTGATTTAGAGGTATGCCCAAGGTGATATTAGATTGTATTATTTCTAAGTTTTTATACCGTGTGTGCTTAGATAATACCCTTGAGTTTCTAAGTATGAATGAGGCTAGTAGTGTTGTATATGATGTTCTTACCAGCTAAGTTATGGGCTATAGGTTGTTGATGCTGGATATTTAGTGTAATAGTAATTCTCATGGTTTAGGAAAAAAATATAAGTTTAGAGATGTGATATTAGTCTGCTATAAAGGAAAAGAGGCAAATTATGTGTTTAGTGAGGTAGGTATGTTGTCGAGAAGGGTGTAAGTATATGATGATGATTGCTAAAGATAAAAAAGTTAAGGATAGTATTTATTCAAGGAGTGTTCAAGAATGAAGTAAGTGTAGTTCATTAAAAAATTGGGAATATCCATGTTAAGTGTTAGAATATAAGTTTGAAACTTGGATGATTGAGATAATAGAAAGAAGAGTTGAAGTTGTAGAAGGTGTGAAATCAAGATATGGTGATACTCATGAAGATTATTAGTTAGTAAGTGTTCAATTTATTATATGATGACTAGGTGCTATAGAAAGTTAAAAGTCATATCTCAGAAGAAAGTACTAGCAATGGTTTTACACTTTCAGGTGTAGTCTTTCAGGGTGAGTTTATTATTTATGTGTACTATTATATCTCAGACTCTATAGTAAAGTGGTTGCAGTTCAGTTTAGAGTTTATTAAAAGGGTTACAGACTTAGAATGATGGCTTAAAGCTAAGGGGCAGATGATAGAACAAGGAACCAAGTCAGGCTCTTAGATTCTGTAGTGAGGCCGGTGTGTTGTAGAACAACACTAGGGAGGAAGAAGCCTAACCCATTATTATCTCGGTACAAATTTTTGTACTTTAGTCATCACGACATCTACTCAAGCCTCACAAGTTAGCTCCATGATTATAGCTCATATTCATGCACTTTCTATAGAATTATGTACTCTTCCAGTTCCTAGTATGATGAGTTCCCGTTCACTTAGAAGTACGAATCATATTCCATGAATCTATGAACTCCAAACTCAGGTCATGCAGCTTATGACTCATGTACTCATGCTTTACAGTATGTTCAGTTTGAGGTTCTCATGCTACACTATTAATGATCAGCAAAATTCAGATTATTTCATGTATGTTCTCAGTTTAGACTACTTTAATAAATCTATGTCATGGATACCTTATTTCTCAATCCTCAGTTCGGTGTCTACTTTATGCATAATATTTTTTCATGCTTTAGGTCCTCATGTTGTAACCTTTCAATGACCTCTCTTTATGTAAAGATAGTAGTGATGAACAATGGTTTAGATAACAAAGAGAATAAATGTTCCGTATTAAGATAAGATCATTATATTCTTGTTCTATGTAAGGCTATAAGTTTGAAGGATGATTGAGGTAAATCTTTTGGCATATGTCATGGTTAGTTGAAATTTTGTGTCTGTTTTCTTAGGGATAGTACATGAAAGTTGTTATTGATAGAGGATATTAGAAAATAAAAACCTTATATTCCCTAAGTAGGTTCTACTACATGGAAATGCTCTTTAATAGAACTTTAGCCTTAGCTGGTCGTGACCAAGAAACCATAGGTTTTGCTTGGTGGGCCGGGTATGGGAAAATTCCTAGGTGGGTTGTTTGCCAAAAAGTTCATATGTAGTTATAATTATAGTCTTGAATGTCATGTTGGTATATAAGTGGATGGGTGCATTGTGCATTAGTAAATTCCTAGTAAGAGGTTAAATTTAGTTGTTGAAGTGGTAAGAAAAATTATTCTTTAGATGAGAGTTATGAAAACACATAGGATATTGAATCTGTCGTTTAGACTGGTATTACGTGTTATGTGTTGCACTTTGTAATTTTTAGATAGGCTTGCTCATGGCGAGAGTATGTAGTTCAACTCAAATTTTTGCTAGAGTAGTTATATGTACCCATGTAAGAATTATGAGTTGAATCAAATGAGTATGGTATTTAAAGGGAAAAGTATAGTTGAGGGAGTATTTGATAAGTGTGGCTAAGCTTGAAAGTTAGTAGTTGCATTGTCCAAGGCCTGGTAATTCTATCCTCATTTATGCTTTATAGGCCTATGTTCCATGTTGTAGAGGTATAGCCATATTGAAATTCCTTATTCAGATATCTTATTTAGATCATGCCCAAGAATTCTTTTCTCCTAATATTATTAAAACTTTTAGAAAGAGTGTTGAAGAAATACTCCAGTTGAGTATAAACTTTAAGAATGAGTTAGTTCGTATAGCCAGCAATTTAGTTTAAAAATCAAACAAATAAGCTCCTAGAGATTTCCATCTTTTCATCTTATCTTACTATCCGCAGTTTCATGAATGTGGTTGTTCGATGGGGTAATTCATTCACATTCATGCAAATTATGAATTCAGTTGAGTCCGTACTTCTATTCTAAATCAATCTTAACCATAAAGATACCTTGATTTAGAAATAAGTTTCATGTTAGTTTCCTACTTCAGAATTTGGCCAAACAGTACTAGTGGGTTCCCAAAATTTCAAGTTATCACAGCATGCATTCATGAATTCAGCTCTGTCCATAGAGCGTGCATCAGTTTCAGATTCAGATATTAAGTCATGATTCAGCTCGTAAGTGTTGAGTACATCATCCCAGCCTTCTCTTAGTATTTAATCCAAGTCAATATCATTTGGGGATGAATGATCCCAATGGGAAGATATTGTAAAACCTTGAGTTTTCATGTTCTAAATCTCTCAAAACATAGCCCATAAAGTTAGCTTTCCAATGCCGCAAGTGTTGTCTCAATCTGATTACATGGTAAGAAGTCATACAATTTTCCCTTTTTAAATGTCAATCAGTTGCCGGTGCTTACGACTCACATGACGACCCATAATTAGATCTTATGAGTCATTATGAGTAATCGTAGTCACAACAGTTCTCAGCAAAGAATATAATCTATCTAAATGGTTACGAGTCTGGCATACGACTCGTATCCAAATATCACGAGTCGTCGTGAAAACTCATAGCCTGACCAGTAAAAAATCCAAAAATTAAGCCTCATGTTTGGTAGTTTTACAATTGACTTAGTGTAACACCCCGTGCTTTTAACGCTCTAGTAATGCCTTAAAAATGACCCTTAGGACCCCTATATAGATGGTAAATCATATTTAGTTGTTGTGAGTCGTGGTGGGGGTATTTTTGGATATTAGAAATAGGTGTATGGCATCAAATGGACCCTTTACAAAGGCTCGGCGTCGCGGAAGGATTGGCAAATGACACTGAAATGGGTTGTCTTTGGGTTGTGTGCCGCAAACCCTGAGGTTGGCTTTAGTTGTGTACCGCCGCCAAGAGATATCCCAGCGTCAAAAGTGGTTCCATTTTGATTTAATTTGAGGGCGTTGAGGTATTTTCACACCCCTAAACCATTTCTAATCATTCTTAAACGAATTAAGGGGTCTTAAAATATGTTTTTTCCCACTTTTCATGATATCAACTCACGTAAACCTTCGCCTCCTTCCAAGAACAAGAAATTCAAACTTTCTCTCTATGAATTCAAGTATCCAAGCTCCAAGTTCAAGCTTTTATTCAAGGATTCAAGTAATTGAGATATGTGGGGTATTCATCAACGGGTTCCTTCCACCCATTGAACCCAAAAACCCTCTTTTTAAGTTAAGTATGAATTTTACTCTAATTATGATCAACTTCCATGTAAATTATGAAATTTATCCGTGTTTTATCATTAGTTTTACATTCAAGCCATTCTAATAGTTTTATCCCATGTGAATCATATTCCTACTTGCTTCAAGTTCCAAAAACCTAGGTCATGTTCAGTTGGCATCATGTCAAATTCTCAAATTATTCTTTAAAAGGTATAAACATGATATTATCCCAAGGTTAACTCATTCTCATATTTACATTCTGGTAATTTATCAGGTTATTGAAATGTCTCATGTTTTGGGTCTTTTAATTATGACTTTAGGTCACTGTTCTAAATATTTTATCGACTTTTATTTTATAATCATTCAGTTCTGGCGAGTTATGAACACCGGATACCTATATGTTTACTTATGTTTAAGACTTGTCAAATAATGAGTCTGTCCATTTATGATGTCATTGTCATACTTAGCTTGTTATGATCATGTTGAGCACTATCAGTTGAGATGTTCAGTTGGGAGTAGAATTTAGTACTAAGTGAACCCAGGGATAGGGGTTTACCTGCCAGTAGAGGGTGTGACTTTAGTAGCAATCCCTTAGTTCCAAAACAATGTAACCAACATAGATATAAGAGGTCTTCCTACCAGTAGAGGGTTGGTACTCTCTTAAGGGCACCTACCAGTAAAGGGTAACTCCCTAGTCCTTCAGGACATTAGGCTTGTGGATCCACATTGTCAACCAGTGTTTGTACCCGTGGCAAGGTACTGACACCTTTCCAACTGGGGTAACCGGTTTGACCCTGATTAGCTCAGATTGAGGCATGTTGGTTATATGATAGCTCCCACAGTTTTAGTCAGTATTCAGTCTATATCAGTTAAAGTTTGTTTGACTAAGTAATTA